>NW_015170900.1:938306-972048 GCF_001447785.1 Gekko japonicus | reverse complement strand
AAGCCCAGCACAACCAGTTACAATGTGCACAATGCCCAGCAGAATCCAGTGCCACTGTTGTAATGCAAGCAAAAGAACTCCACTAATGTCAAACCAGGGAATTCCTGCAGTACAAATGGGGGGGGGGGCATTTTTCAAGCACAGCACAACCAGTTCAGTGTGCAGAATGTCCAGCAGAACCCAGTGCCACTGTGGCACTGCAAGATTAAAAGGATTGATCTCAAAGCAGAGTCACAAGAAATCCAAGCAAAAGAGGGGGATTTTGCAAGACCTGCACAACCAGTTACAATACGCACAATGCCCAGCAGAATCCAGTACCACTGGCATTGCAAGCATAAAAGGACTGCTCTAGAAGCACAGAGTCACAACAAATTCAAGTCCAGGGGTGGGGGTTGCAAGCTCTGTGCAAGGAAATGGGAAGGGAACACAAAAATATGCAGGCAAGGGGGGGCTGACCTCTTTGTTGCTTTGAAGTTTGGTAAATATTTAGATTGAGTGGAGACAGTCTATCTGGAAATGTATTTGTTCACGAACCACAATGCAGTCCAGTAACTGCTTAAAGGTTTGTGGAAAGTTGGGAGCGGTGGCGCAGGTAGTTAAATGCCTGCCTTGTAACATCATTCGAACAGCCACTATGGCTGTTCGAGTACCACCGTGGTCGAGGTGAGCTCTCGACCTTCGTCCCAGCTCCCGCCCATCCAGCGGTTCGAAAGCAACTTAATTGCAAGTAGATAAATGGGTACCCACCCTTAGATGGGTGGGGGGCACCCTGTATGGCGGCTGGAAGAACGGCGGCGGCGATGATGGCGGCGGCGAGTACCGGCTCGAGACGGCAAAACAGCAGACGCCGTGGTGGCGTGGTGGTGGCAGACGGACGCGATCGAGGTCCGCACCAGCGATTCCTGGTGGCTAGGAAGAACACATCGAGGCTGCCGCTGAGGAAAAAGAAGGCGCGTGTGCAGACGCCCAGCACCAGCCCTGCGGAACCGGAAGGACGTAGCCGGGCCGGAAGCAGGCGGAATCGCGCGCAGTAAGAGGAAGAGAACAGCCACCACCAAACACCGAACGCCGGAAAGGACGCCTGCCAGCCGGAGACCCGACCGAGCCAAAGCCAAGCCAACGGAAGAAAGAACAACGACCGCCATAGGGGGGTGCTGGTAGGTTCCCCCATCCTCTACACATTGTGGCCCTAGTTAGGGAAAAAGGGTGGCTAGCACCACTAATATCTGTAAGCCGCTCAGAGACCCCTTGCTAGGGGTTCAAGCGGGGTACCAAATCGAAGGTTAAATAAATAAAAATAAAAGTTTGTGGGTGGTGACCTTCTAGGAACTTCACAAACCACAAACTGGCCAAAATCCCACACAAACAGTTCGTGAGCCGGTTTGTGCCTATCCCTACTGGTCATATCATCGAGTTTGGAAAAAGTAAACACAGCTCAGATTGCATGTTACAAATTTCAATTTAACTTAAAGTGAACCAGTATGAACCCTGGGATGGACTTCTGGCTCAGAGGTTGGAGAGCTGCTGCTACTCAAAAATAACTGGTACTGGATTTGAGGGGCCAGTTGTTGTTGTTGTTCAGTCGCATAGTCGAGTCCGACTCTTCGCGACCCCATGGACCAGATCATGCCAGGCCTTCCGGTCTTCCGCTGTCCTCTGAAGTTTGCTCAATTTCATGTTCATTGCATCTATGACACTGTCTAACCATCTCATCCTTTGCCGTCCCCGTCTTCTTTGACCTTCAATCTTTCCCAGCATCAGGGTCTTCTCCAGTGAGTGCTCCCTTCTCATTTGGTGGCCAAAGTATTTGAGCTTCAGTTTCATTATCTGGCCTTCCAGGGAACAGTCAGGGTTGATTTCTTTGAGGATTGACTGATTTGTTCTTCTTGCAGTCCAAGAGCCAGTAGCCTGACCCAATATCTTACAACCTCTTATATCCTTACATTTTGTCCTGCCCATCTTACCCAGTATTTTTAATTTTCCTTGCCACACTCCCTTGGAACTCTAAGCCCGTTTGTTCATATATATTGGAGGTGGAAGTGCTATCAAGTTGCAGCTGACTCATGGTGACTCCATAGGGTTTTCAAGGCAACAGTTGAACAGAGGTGGTTTGTCATTGCCTAACACTGTACAGCAACCCTGGACTTCCTTAGTGGTCTTCTATTCAAGTACTAACCGGGGCTGGCCCTGCTTAGCTTCCAAGATCTGACGAGATGAGGATAGCCCAGTCCATCCAGGTCAGCGATAATATCTATTACATAGTTCTAATTTTCCCAGAGACCCAAGTATTATTGATTTATTTAGAACACTTTTATGCTGCCTCTCCAAGAACCTGCCTGAGGTGGCTTACAAAATAAGCCCAACAAACTCAGACTGGAGTAACTGTGCATAGGATTTCATTGGTAGATTCTTGCCTGCTGAATGCACTGCACTCTGTCATGAGATATGTGACTAATGGTCAGCAGCAGCAATAGATAAGATGACCCATGACCAGTGTTCCCTCTAAGATGAGTTAGTGTGAGCTAGCTCACAGTTCTTTAGCCTCCAGCTCACACATTTTTGTCTTAGCTCAGGAAGGATGGCTCCAGAGCAAATTAGTTTATGCAATATCCAAATTGCTCACTCCCAAGTTTAATGCCAGTAGTTCACAAAGTAGAATTTTTGCTCACAAGACTCCACAGCTTAGAGGGAGCATTGCCCATGACATGGTTGTCCTCTGGCAGAGGGGCCTGTCTAGTCCTCCCTATTGCAACCGATCGGTACACCCATGAAAGTGGGAGAATTATCATTGACCAGCAGTGACAGTGGACGGAGTGTTTGCTGGTCAGTGATGGGTTACCCTTTCTAACTACCGTGTTTCCCCGAAAATAAGACACTGTCTTATATTTATTTTTTCTCAAGAAGACACACTAGGGCTTATACCACAAATGCATAGAAATCCTGCTAGGGCTTATTTTTGGGGTAGGTCTTATTTTCAGGGAAACAGGGTATATAGTGAAAACTTACCTGGTATTTATTGCCCGCCTAGCCTCCCTGTTGTGCCCAATGCACACGTGCTACGTTTTGTTAATGTTATTGCGTCTATATGCTAAGCAGGATAGAGTTATTAACTTTCTTTTCAGGCAGTCTGTACAGGATTAACCCACTCAGCCCAGTCCAGGGGTGAGAGGGAATCTTGTATTTCAGCACATTAAACAAAAATCCACGAGACAGTCTGTACTCTCTCTGGTCTCCACAACAGCTTGGCACCATAATATATTCAAAGGGGTCCCCACCCAGTCTAAGAGCAGAGATTCAATCTCTCAACTGGCATATGGGACTTAACACATCAGCAACTCTAACTCAGAGGTGCATACAATTACTACCACAGTGGTAGCTCTGTGGTCATCTTAGACACAAGATTTAGCCTTAGAGTTCAATTACAGCATCAAAGAGAATTACAAATAGGAATGATCTTTATTCAGTGCAAAGCATACAAGAGACTACTAGAGGATACAAAAATAACAAAAAACTATGGCTATTTGCCCTTAAAAAGGTAAAGGTTCCCTTGCTCGAAAGCCAGTCGAATCCGACTCTAGGGTTGCGATGCTCATCTCCGTTTCAAAGCCAAAGAGCCAGCGCTGTCCGAAGACGTTTCCGTGGTCATGTGGCCGGCATGACTAAACACCAAGGCGCACGGAACGCTGTTACCTTCCCACTGAAGTGGTACCTATTTATCTACTTGCAATTTCTTGCTTTCAAACTGCTAGGTTGGCAGGAGCTGGAACTAGAGACGGGAGCTCACTCCATCATGCGGCACCCGGGTCTCGAACTGCTGAACTACCGACCTTCCATAGCCTGCAGTTCAGCATCTTAACCACTTGAGCCACCACAGCTCCTCACTACTTAACTACACATTAATAATAATCATAGTTACCATAGCGTCAGATAGTCCAAAATTGTTCAGTGTAACAGTACAGGTAGGCACCAAGAGATTTTGAAGGGAAATCCCATCTTGTGCAGATATATGGTCCAGATCTGTCCAGAGATACAGCTCCACAGTAACACAAGGTTGGCAACCAGTTCACAAAGAAGCTCTTTGTTTCAAAAGTCAGGTTTCAGAAGCAAGAGAGCAAGAGAGCTCTTCCATAGAGAACCATGGAGTTATACCCCCCCATGCCAGTCATCATCAGCTGTGGCCATCAGCCAATCACGAGCAGCAGGGGTGTGTGCCCAATTTCTGGTTGCCATAGCTGCAACATATCGTGTGTGTGGATTGGCTAAGAAGTTAGAGGCCCTGCCTGCAGTCAGGTGGTCCAGCTTCTAGCTTACTCCATTGTGTACATGACATGGCTCATGTAAGCCAGGCCAGAGGTGCCTTCAAGTCTGGCTCTCAACAGAGAGGTGTTAAGGAATGTGCATGATTATATGGCATGGCTATTAGGTGGCTCAGGCCATCTGGTCTCACACTAGGCCATTTGGCCTGCAGCAGGAAACAGGCACTCAGAATGTCATCCCAGGAGAAGGCATGCAAATTTAGAAACAATATTTTTATACACAGTCATTTGTGATCATGGCCTCAAATCTGGGTGTGACTTCTGCTCTTTAATGGAGATGGCAATCAATATCCTTCTCTGCTGATCTCTGGGTTGCCCAAGTACTGGATATCCCTGGTCGTCGTCCCCCTGCCCTGCCCGGGTCCATGACCTGAGAAGGTTGTAGTTTTTATGTGCTGATATTTATGTATGTGGAGCTGTGGTGGCTCAAGTGGTTAAGACGCTGAACTGCAGGCTGTGGAAGGTCAGCAGTTCGAGACCTGGGTGCCGCATGATGGAGTGAGCTCCCATCACTAGTTCCAGCTCCTGCCAACCTAGCAGTTCGAAAGCAAGAAATTGCAAGTAGATAAATAGGTACCACTTTGGTGGGAAGGTAACAGCGTTCCGTGCTCCTTGGTGTTTAGTCATGCCGGCCACATGACCACGGAAACGTCTGCGGACAGCGCTGGCTCTTCGGCTTTGAAACGGAGCTGAGCACCACAACCCTAGAGTCGGATTCGACTGGCTTTCGAGCAAGGGAACCTTTACCTTTACTTTATTTATGTATAGCCTGTTATTAGTATATGTGTGTTCTGCGTGTGTTGCTTGCTATGTGAAGCCGTGCATTTTCCACATACCCTGTACTGTATGGCATTTTTATTTAATAGTAGTTTTCCCCCCCTCTATGCCAGGTAGGAGGGGAGGGACCGTGGCTCAGTAGTAGAGTATCTATTTGACATGCAGAAGGTCTCCATGTTCAATCCCCAGCATCTCCAGTTATGGATTAGATAGTAGGTGATGTGAGAGACCTGCACATGAAAACCTGGAGAGGACTGCCGGTCTTTGTAGACAGTATGATCACGATGGACCAATTGCCTTATTTAGTATAAGGCAGCTTCATATGTTGTTGTGACATAAGTCCACAGGGTGTTCATGATCTTGGGATGGCAGACAAATTCATGGAAAAAAGATCTGTGATGTGCTATTAGTTATGATAGCTAAGTGGAAGTTCCATGTTCAGAGGAAGTGTTGAGGAGCAGTTGTTGTCTTCTTCCTCTACTTATGAGATCCCCAGAGGTACCCAGGTGGTTGCTGTTGGAAACAGGATGCTGGGCTGGATGGATCCTTAGTCTGATCCAGATGGGTTTGTCTCATCCTTAGCACGCCACCTGATGTCTGCACTGCCATCTTTCTGCCCCTTTCCTGCCAATGTATGACAATATGTTGTAATGTTTCTTTGGCTGCACAGCTTGCAAGTTAAGAAAGTGTTTTATTTAAGCATATCAGATTTGTTCACTCTTTAGAAAATATTGTTTAATTTTTAAAATTAAATTTAAACTTCTTTTTTTAAGAGCCAGTTTGTTGTAGTGGTAAGAGCAGCGGACTCTAATCTGGAGAACCAGGTTTGGTTCCCCACTCCTCCACATAAAACCAGCTGGGTGAACTTGGGTTAGTTACAGTTCTCTCAGAGCCCTCTCAGACCCACCTACCTCCCAGGGTGTCTGTTGTAGGGAGAGGAATGAAAAGGCGAAGAGGTCTGAGACTCCTTTGGGTAGTGAAAAGCGGGGTATAAAAAACAGCTCTTCTTCTTAATTGTTGGAAGCATAAAAGATCATGCAAATGATACCAATACCATTCTAATGAGAAACAGTTAAAAAGGACACAAAAGGTCAGCATCTGTTATTAAGATGATCTGTAATGCCAAATAGCACATTCCATGGAGAAATTCGTGCTTATCAAATTCTGTACCATTAGTTCAGAGTTTGAGAGTTAGTTGTTAAATAAAAGTGATAAAGCTACAGTATTAGGACTAAACTCCATTCATTTGTTCAAAAAGTTTCTTTTTCAGTATAGCCAGGGATAGCAGTTGCTGCATAAATATTAAGATTTGATTCTTTCTCATTACATTTTTTTTTGTGTGGGTCTTTTTAATCCAGATATTAAAAACTCATTCTTGCCTTTGAGATCCTAAACTCAGATCTGAACGCCTGTGCAAACCTAAAAACATTTTCCTGGGATTAAGCCCCAAAATAGACCTGAGTAGGATTCTGAGCAGACCTGTTTAGGATTGCTCTCTAAATGCCTGAACCTTTTAATGTTCAATGCTGAGAGAGCATGCGTGCGTGCATGTGCACCCCCCCCCCATACTGGTACATTGTAGATCTATACATATTTGTGTGGTAGAAGATTCTTCCGTAGCGTGTAATTTATATCCTTTATTCATTAAGGTAGAAGATACAATACTTATTTAATTATTCATTTTTTTGTATTCAAAATATTATATATATATAATTTGTATATTTATATACAAAATATACAACAGCTACCAAGGTGGACAACAATTTAAAACGTATATAATAAAAACATCTTAGCTGCCAAGAAAATTCTATCCAAGTTAGAGCCTAAAGTCCAGGCCAGCAAACTGTTACTCTTTTCTGAAGCAAGCTGGGTAAATATGCAAAGTACTACTTTTATTAAATGTATTTTTATTATTTCAAAAATGTAACTTATAGTGTATGATAGCAAGTCAATTTGATTGTTTTGTTAGTTATTGTAGATTTTACAGGTTGTCTGGCCATGGTCTTGGCATTGTAGAATCTGATGTTTCGTCAGTAACTGTGACTGGCATCCTCAGAGATATAACACAGAAAGGTGGAGTACTCTCTGTGTCAAGGTGAGAAGAAAATGGTAGGCAGGTAATTTATATCTACTCCAGAAGGTGGGGTAGGGCTGAGTCATTATCTTGTAGGAGTTCCCCAGGCTATGAACATGCTAATGAGGAGCTTTCCTGAGGAGGTTCTTTTGTATGTGGATTGGCTGTTGAAATTCTAATCTTAACTGTAGTGTTATTGTCAGTTTTGTGTTTTTCAGGACAGGAAACCATGCCCTATTTATTTTTAAACTCTCTTCCTGCCTGTTGAAATTGTGTTTCTGTTTATGAATTTCAGTGACTTCCCTGTGTAATCTGACATGGTAATTGGAAGTGTTGTCCAGTCTTTTAGTGTCTTGGAACAAAATACTGTGTCCTGTTTGAGTTAGGCTATGTTCAGCCACTGCTGATTTTTCAGGTTGACCAAGTCTGCAGTGTCAGACAAGAATAAAAGAACATGAAAGACACTTACCACAGACTCCAGGGCATCTGGGCCACTATAAACTGTGGTGGACAGCCAGGATGGTAACAGTACAAATGACCAGTCCCACCAGGAAGGGTGGGAAGGCAAAAACAGGGGCTTGTGAGCCACAGAATGGCTGCTCAGTCTCCCATGGCTGAGGGCGGGTCCCTGTTTCACCACAAGCCCCATGCATGTACAATACGTGTAAACCAGGAGTAGGCAATCTGTTTTTTTGGGGGAGGGGGGTACACGTGGTGAAAACAATGCAGGATTTACCTGTGAAAATGCTAGGGACGGGAGGGTGAGAAGTTAGGGCTGTATGTGGCCAGACACGCTTGGAGCAAGCAAAGCAATGCTGCCAGCATCTCAGGGATTT
The DNA here is from genome assembly GCF_001447785.1 of Gekko japonicus. Taxonomy (NCBI): domain Eukaryota; kingdom Metazoa; phylum Chordata; class Lepidosauria; order Squamata; family Gekkonidae; genus Gekko; species Gekko japonicus. Next base: position 964,045 of record NW_015170900.1, on the reverse strand, counting down.
GCGCTGGACTTGACTGAGGGCTGTGCAACTCCAGGAGGCAATGACAGAGAGAAGCTATGTCTGTTGCCTTCTCCTTCACCACTGCCAGGTCCTTGGAAGCTTGGTCAGAGATCTGGCCCTGAGCACCCACCAAAATGGTCTGGTGTGCCATTGTTGGTACACATGCTGGGGGGTTGTCTATCCCTGGTGTAGACTTTGTGTGTGGCACACACAAAGGTGCCAGTGGCAGAGGAAGCGAACTCTACAGTGGAGGAGAGCCTTCGCAGCAGCTAGAGAGAAACGCAAGGGGAACGGTGGCATAGGATCCAAGTCTTTGTTTGCACAATCAGGAGAACTCTGGTTTTTCAGCATTCAGAAATGTGTGAAAGAATAACTATGAGATGGTATCTCAGGACAGGACCAGAAGCTACAGTGCTATTCTTTTCTGTGAGCTTAGTGTGTCCATGGTATCAATATATGTTTTAAATCACAATGAACTGGATTCCTTGAGTATATTATATCCTAAATCCATTTCTTGATTGTGTAAGCCTAAAGTGAGTTACTGCCGTCTAAGCTCATTCATATCAATGGGCTTAGACTGGAGTAACTCTGCATAGGATTGTGTTGTAAGTCAAGCATATCCAGGAATTAAGAAGAATTACATAGAAATTATTTTTGAATGTAGTTATGCACATTATTACGTTACCAAAACCATAATGAAATTACATCGAAACTATTTGCTTCTATATTTGAAATATGTAATACATTTGGTAATACATCTGATTATACTTGTTGTACATAACACCTCATAATATCTGACGAACCTGATTTTCCCCCTACCCTTTCTTCCCTTCTGTATCCCACCTTTTAAAAAAGAAAATAATTTAAAAAATTAAAAAAGAAATTGTTTTTGAATGTAGTTATGCACTTTATTCCATAACCAAACGACAATATTAAAAAGGGGTTGGATTTAAAATCTTTTCATATTCAGTTAGACATATAGGTCTTAACTAGCCAATTTAGGAACATCTTTATTCTCTCAATTATGTGAAGTATGGTTGAAAATGGAAAGTCTTATAATGCAGATGGAAATAATGAATTCATTTGGTATGAATGGTTATTTCACTTGAAAATATGGAAACATGTCATGGAACATTAGCAAAGTGTTAATTATTGGGTGCTTAAAACTCTAAATCTCATGAATAGAATGTAAAATCTGAAACCCATCCAGCTGTGATAAATATTCAGTATATTATCTCAAAATGATGACATGGCATAGGGAAGCTGCTAATCGCAATGCATTGCCAAAATTATAGGAGCTCACTGGAACTGATGAAGTGATGATGTGGTGCTTAGGATGCAACCTTCTCATGGCTGACCATTTTTCCTATCATGAAGGGTTTCATGGTCAAGGTAATTCGGTTATATGAGTTGGTCATCACAAACACTTCTATAGATGTTCCAGATATAGTGCAAGTGATTTCAGCCAAATCCCCCCTCCCTGGCAGATCTTCAGTTTGCCTCCTCTGGAGTTCTTGAAGGTCCATTGACCCCTAGGAACAAATTTCATGGAACCTAGTTGGCTTCAGCAGAAGGGGGAAGCCAGAAAGTTTCATTCTGCAGAAACTGGGATTGGTTGGACAGTGTTATCTGACTTTTGCTCCCATGGAAAAAAAACCAGTACAAAACCTTGGAAATTCAATAGAGGAATAGATTATCAGCTGAGCTGGATCTAGGCACAACTGAAGGGTTGATTCCTCTGGTTGCTAGATCAAAAACTGTGGCATCTGCTCTTGGAAAACAATTAGATTATCCTTTTCCCCCACAAGCATAGAGCTACTGAACAAGAATCAGACACGGACAAGAAAAGCAGTCAACAGTATCCACCCTTAAGCACCAAAAAATACATTGATTTATAGTTTTTAACTATTGATAAAAAGTAGAGACATCACCCTGCCAACAAAAGTCCGCATGGTCAAAGCAGTGGTATTCCCAGTAGTCATGTATGGCTGTGAGAGATGGACGATAAGGAAGGCCGAGCGCCGAAGAATAGATTCTTTTGAACTATGGTGCTGGAGAAGACTCTTGAGAGTCCCTTGGACTGCAAGATCAAATCAGTCAATCCTAAAAGAAATCCACCCTGACTGTTCCCTGGAAGGCCAGATAATGAAACTGAAGCTCAAATACTTTGGCCACCAAATGAGAAGGGAGCACTCACTGGAGAAGACCCTGATGCTGGGAAAGATTGAAGGTTAAAGAAGATGGGGACGGCAAAGGATGAGATGGTTAGACAGTGTCATAGATGCAACGAACACGAAGTTGAGCAAACTCCAGAGGACGGCGGAAGACCGGAAGGCCTGGCGTGATCTGGTCCATGGGGTCGCGAAGAGTCGGACTCAACTGTGTGACTGAACAACAACAACAAATTGTGGCAGAAGTGTAATTTTGTTATATCTTATTCTTGGGTTTAGCCTTTCTTCCTTAGAACTTCTTTGTATGATATTAATTTTAAGGGTACACCCAAAATATAAAATGTGAATATGACGAACAGGTATTTGGAAATGGTCTGTACAGGTACCTATGTAAAAGACCTTGTATTGGCTGAAACACCCCGTTGAGCTTATGCCCAGACACAAGCATGGATCTGTAGCTTTGTGTTATATACCAAGAACAACCCTTGTTACTGCTTGTAAGGGAGAACACCAACGAAGTCTACGGTTGCTACACAGAGGCAGGTAATGGCAAAACACCTGTGCTCATCTCTTGCCTTGAAAACCATACGAGGTCACCATAAGTCAGTTGCTAGTGGTACATCGTTTCTTACACGATTTAAAGGAAAGTGTTTCTGATCACCTGGATTGATTCTCATTAAAGTCTTTGAAGAAGCAGGGGAAGCACTTTCCCTGATGATTTCATGTGCAACTAACATGAAATATTGTAAAGTTCCTAGTCCAAGAACTATGCTGTGCTCCCTCCACCCTGTTTTGCATTTAAAGAAGTGAGAAAACAAGAGACAGTACATTTGTCCAAGTGCTCCCGTATAACACATCCAGAAGTGCCATTCACCTATCACTGGCTTTTAAACAAAGGGCCTAATCCATGGTTCTTGGAATCAATGGGGTTGCTCAGGCATGTCTGAAGTCAGAATATGATCAATTTATATTTAACTAACTAAAAATGTTGTGAAAGCCAAACAGATATGAACCATCATTTCAACCATACGGACAAAAGCAGGGCCACTTCTCAGAGGCTGTGGCAGTCTGAAAGTACAAGAGTTATTATTAAGATTTTGAAATTTAGATTTCCCATTGAAGTCCAAACTGAAAGCCCGCTTTGTGAGCATCTTGAATTAAGACAAAGCCCATGGCCTTCAGTTCCAGTGAAGCTCTAGCAAAACCTCAGGGGGAAAAAAAGAATCCTGGATGAGCAAGTTGCCTTTAAAGTGAAGATTTTTCCATCTGCTTTTCAATGGCAAATGTACCTTTTTGATTAAAATTTCATCATGTTTCAAAATCAATTATCTTCAGCTTGATAATGAGGGAAGCTGATTTACATTTTATGGGGAGTTCATTTGCGTTTTTCGCCATTAAGCATGTAATGCTGACTTTTTAAAAAGTAGTGCTAAAATTAATACTGTGTTAAGTATTTGCCTCACAGTTTTGAGAAAAAGAAGAAGAGAAGAGATTGGATTTATACCCTGCCCTTCACTACCCAAAGGAGTCTCAGAGCGGCTTACAAACTCCTTTCCCTTCCCCTCCCCACAACAGACACCCTGTGAGGTAGGTGGGGCTGAGAGAGCTCTGACAGAAATGGCTCTTTTTCAGAACTATGGCTTGCCCAAGGTCATCCAGCCAGGTGCAAGTGGAGGAGCGGGGAATCAAACCCGGTTCTCCCAGATTAGAGTCTTAACCACTACACCAAACTGAGATCTAAGAGTGAACTCGGGTTTTCCAGGTGGGTGTTCTGAAATCTGCCTCCAGTTTATTTTGGTATGAAGGAGAAGCTTAATGAGATGTTACTTGAAGAGCAGAGCATGCAGAGGTGGTCATGTGGTTTTTTTTCTGTGCCCCTATAGCATAGAAACTGCTTCAGTATGGCTTCTGTCTAAGCCAATGTTGCCCTAGTTTCCTGTTGTGATGAAGTAAATCCCTCCCTCCACGTGATCTCCTGCCAGTTGGCAGCCATGGCAGCCCTGGTTCATGGCATCCCTAGTCAGGGGCTGGCAATCCCAATCTTGACAGTTGTGAAAGGGCAGAGCAACAAAATGCCAGCACTGAGAAGACCTTATTGTGTGTCTCATTCAGCACTGTGGTTTGTCTCTCCAGAAACGGCTATATTTTCTTCTCGGGATAAGGAAGGTAAGAATTAGGTGTCATTTCTTCTCACTGTTATTTCCTCCATTACACATAAAAAATTAGAATACTAACTTGGTTGTGTTGGATCTGTGTTCACCTAATATTTCAATGTTCAATTAATATTTAGGGTGATGTTGAATGTGGTTGTATCCCAAATGTATTACTTTTTACTGTATCCAGATCTATCTGTGAGAGCCAGTGTGGTGCTGGTTTAAGAGTGGTGAACTCTAATCTGAAGAACCAGGTCTGATTCCCCACCCCTCCCCCACACAAAGCCTGTTGGGTGACCTTGGGTCAGTCACAGTTTTCTCAGTTTTCTATTAGCCCCACCTACCTTACAAGGTACCTGTTGTGGGGAGAGGAAGGGAAGGCAATTGTAAGCTGCTTTGAGACTCCTTAGGGTAGAGGAAAGTGGGGTATAAAACCCAACTCTTCTATCTGTCTGACTAGTAATTGTGTGTGTGTGTGTGTGTTATGAACACACATGAAGACATGAAGCTGCTGTCTATAGAGTAAAACTATTGGTCTATCAAGGTGAGCATTTTCTATTCTGCCTGGCAGTGGCTGTCCAGGGTCTCAGGTGGAGTTCTTTTACATTACCTATTAACTGAAACTTGTTAATTGAGATGGTGGGGATCAAAACTGGGGACTTTGGCGTACAAAGCAGATGCCTTATCACTGAGCCACAGCCCCTCAACTGGAAAAGTAGGTCAAGTAACAGAATAGCATTTTCATAATTTGTGTAAATTGTTCAATTTCTGTGCTTATTGTGGTGAGCCTAAGGAATTTGGCTTGATAGACTGAAGAACTTTCTGTCTTCTGGGCTGCATTTAAAAAACAAACAAACAAAATCCCTGGTTAACAATGTATCTGCCATTGTTATTGTAACAGGAATCTGTAATTAAATTTATAAAATGCCCTGTGCCTATGATGGTAAGGGAAGAATGAGAATAACAATTATTTTGTACATTTTTTCTCTTGAGATCCAGTCAGCAAATGCATGCCTCAATTTTTTTGCGTCTGCATTTTCCTTTGTAAAGCAGAAAAAGAAAGTGGCAGAACAGCATTTTCTGAAGGGGGGGGGATTCCTTGATATGTTTTGTGGATAGTAGGCCTATCATTATACCCTCATTTCCCCTTTGTGTGGTTTCGGTATGACAAATAATCAACAGCCCCCATTTGGCATCTTTAAGGGACGATTTGCACAATAGAAATCCCTTAAAGTGTCACTTTAAATGAACGCCAATGTAGAATAACAGTCAAAGAAGTGAAATGTGATCTGTAGCAGGCAGGATGATAAAATCAGATTACCTGGTACCTAATTTCCATAGATAGTAGTGGCAGCTTGCTAAGCAGGCATTGCTGTGGTTGCTACAGCAGAATCTCCAGTGCAAGGAAAAGGACAGGTCCATCCTCCCATGTTAGCTGAAGTCTTACTGAGTTCCCTTACTAATGAAACAACAAGGAGTTCTGTAATATAAAGACTTACAGGTCGATGGTGGCAGTTCGTGCATCAGCGCCCACTTCATCTGAAGCTGCACAGCATCTGTTATTCATAGAAACATGGGACCTGGTCAGATGTTTTAGTGATGATAGTAGGGACCTAACCATGCTTACAGGGAGCATGTGCTGCCTGTGATGCTTCCAATACACAAGGTTGCAGTGTTGACTGAATAGCATTGCACAAATATTCATGAACTTCGGCATCTATGAATGGAATACTACATTTTTCAGGGTATGAATTAGTATGTACTGAAGCTGGAAACTGAACTCTTCTCCCTATTCAGACAAAGTGTCAACAACTCCTGGTACATGCAGTTAGAAGTGGAAAGTGCTGTCAAATCACAGCCGACTTACAGAGAACAGAGATGGTTTGCCGATTCCTTTCTCTGCATAGCAGCCCTGAACTTCCTGCGTGGTCTTCTGTTCAGGTACTAACCAGGGCTAACCCTGCTTAGCTTCTAAGAACTGATTAGACTGGGCTCAACGGGGTCATCTAGGTCAGGGTATATGTGCAGTTAGATCCCACCAATTTTAACATCTAAATTTAAATGTCTAAGGGCGTGATCACACGCACAATTAGCAGCACCATAGGCATGAATGCCAGGCAGATATAAAGGGCGCGATCAGACACGAACATCTGGGAAGCGCCCCGCAGCCGTTGGCAACCTGTTTTGCTCCACCGCAGAAGTGGAGTAAAAAGACACCGGGGAAAGTCCGGTAGCAAACGGGTTGCTACGGGCCACGGACAGACTTTCCCCTGTCTGATCGCTCCAGCGCCCTCTCATGGCGTTGGGATGGTCTGATCAGGCCATCCCGACTCTGTATGGTTGTTTTTTCCCCTTTCGCAGTATGCGCATCATCACACACTCTATAGGGAGCCCTCAGTGCTGAGATGTGATTCATCAATTCCCTGTTTAAGCAAATCGGAAACAAACTGCAAAAAAAAATCCAACACCCAACTCACCTGCGTTTGCGTCTGATCACGCAGTGGCGGGCTGCCCTTGCAGCTTCAAACAACTGTGTGATCGCCCAACTGTGGGTCAAATTCCTCCAGAGGGAATAGCCTTGCTTCCCCCCAGTTTATCTTGCACGTGTGACGGTACCCTAAGATTACCCTCTTTTTATTTTCTCCCATGCCCTGATTTAGGGCTCATCTTCCACCTTGAGCCTGAATTTCTTCTCAGTCCAAGACTTGGGAGGTCAGTACCAGTTGAGACCTGGTCCTATTCAGAAAATATCTCTTCACTGCAGCCCCGTAGCTAACAACTTTTTGTTGGGGGGCAGTGTTTTGCTTGTGGGGCCTGCCATTATATGTCTGTGTGGAGCTGCCACGCCATGCTCATACTTCTAAATAATAATTAATTAATAATAAATACAAGTGTCTTAAAAATGGACAGAGTGATAGTTTTTAAAAATGTATATTGAATACCCATTCTTACAGAAGTCAAGGTGCTTAGTGCCATATTAGCTTTCCAAATCCAGCTGGAGATTCCCAGAATTGAAATAAGAACCAGGCCAGGCCCCACCACACAAGGCCACATTGAAAACAGAAGGAAGGGAGATTCAGTGGAAATACACCCCCCCCCATCCATACAGAAACGAAAGTGCTTAGTGCCATTAGCTTTCCAGCTGGAGATGCCCAGCAGCTCAGAACTGAAACAAAAACCAGGCCAGAAACAAAAACCAGGCCAGGAGAAGGCCTGGAGAAGGAGGCCTAGCCTAGGGCAGGCAGCAGCCACCAGATCTCACCAGCAGCAGACCACCAGCCTGCCCCACAGACACCCACCCCAACAGTAAAATAACAACCACAACCACAACAGGGATGTACTAACAGGAATGACAGGATTGCTCAGTGGAAACAACCGCAGAGGCTTGAAGGCCCAGTGGAGATAATGAGAGCCAAGAGTGCCAATTTACTTGCATGGGCTCCACTGAAATACATTACAGCACAAGAAGAGTTTAGGGCTGCCAAGTGGGGGCGGGGAAACCCCCGCTTTGGAGGCCCAATTTCTGCTGCCGCAGAATCGGGCCCCGGGGGAAACGCCAATGATGATGATGATGATGGTGATGATGATTATCATCATCATTATTATCTTAATACACAAAAACTAACAACACTACAACTCTAAACTAAAACATAAACTACACAAGGATCATACAAAATGATTAGTCATTAGCTTAAGCAAAATTCCCTTTATAGTAAAATTAGTGGAATGGAGTTATTTATTATCGCTTCCTTACAAACTGGTATTTATATGATTAAATCAGGTAATTACAGTTTAAACAATTTAACTTTCAAGCTTATAGGGTTATACTATTTTGGCCTCTTTTCTCTGAGCTTCTTTTTATCAAAGTTCCATTGGACCTTCAGGAGTTTTGGGGCCGCTGCCCCTTTATCTGATTCGGAGTCCTCTTCTGGGTTACTGCCCGCTGTGCTTCCCGAACTTTCCGACCCATATGCGCTGCCTTCTTCTTCCAAGTCTTTTCCCTCTGTTGCTGTCTTGTCTTGCGCTGGTCTTTGTTGCTGTTCCAAAAACACCTTTGCTTTAAAGACAGAGTCAATCTTTTCTTTTTTATCTTTATTGTTGAATACAAGTCCCTCGGGTATTAACCACCTGTACAGTGTGCGCAGGGCTCCTTTTGTAGCAGGAACTCATTTGCATATTAAGTGACACATCCCTAATGTAGCCAATCCTCCAAGAGCTTACAGTAGCCCCTGTAAGAAGAGCTCTGTAAGCTCTTGGAGGATTGGCTACATTAGGGGTGTGTGGCCTAATATGCAAAGGAGTTCCTGCTACAAAAAGAGCCCTGCCGGGTGTGGAATTTTTCTGCAAAAAACTGGTTAAGTTTTTATATTGTTTTCTCTTCCTTCTTATTTCAAATGGTATATCTTTTAAGACTCTGATTACTTTGTCTTTGATTTTTAGGGTTGTCCCATTTGTGGCCTTGAGCACCACGTCTCTTGTAGATCTCTTTGAGAATCTCACCATTATTTCCCCAGGCAGGTTTTTTTTCTTAATAAATTTTGGATATGTCCGATAGATCATATCCATATTGCTTTGTAGAACATCTGCTGTTAAATCTGTCATTGGAGCCAACGATTCACTTAGGATTTCTTTCAGATTCTCACCCTTCTGTTTGGGAACACCTTGAAATCTCAGAGCATAAGTTCATTTTTTGATTTGAAGTCTTAAAAGCTGATCTTTATCAGAGATCCTCTCTTTCTCCACTACCTCCAGTCTTTGTTGAATTACTTTTGACTTGACTTCAACCTTTTTCACTGCTTTTGCCGTCTCCTCTGTTTTTATATCAGTCTCTTTCAGCTGTTTTTGGAGTGCTTCAAAGTTATTGCTGAGGTTAGTCATCTGGTCCTACAGAGGGCGCAATGCTATAGCCAGCATATTGGGAAGGTCAGTATTCGCTTCCGGTTTAGCAACCAGATGTGCTGATCTAGCAGTTCTGGGAGAGTGCTTCAGTCTCATCGCCATCTTTTCTGCCCAAGAAGTCATTGTTTACAGTTTAGAGACATTTTTTAGAAGTCACTGAAAGTTCATTTATGGAGTCACTTTAAACAGATCTGTACTTTACTTAATTTAATCCAGGATCGCCGTTGCCTCCAGCCCCTTCTGTCGCTTAGAAAGTTTATTTAAGGTTGTGGGGAGGCAGACTCCCTCCCCCTGCGTCATTACAGATCAGGGCTTTGGGACTTCAGAAGGGTGCTTAACCACATAACCAGTTAAAGGGAAATATCACTCACGCTTCATCCCATGCCGGCTGCGGAGGTACGGAAAACTTTGTAGTCTCGCTTGATCACTTGTTTGCTTGCCTCTGGAAGCCAAATTGCGTCGCAATGGCAGGACCTGTCAGGGCAAAGAGGAGCCTTGATCCCTTGGCCACAGCCTTGGGAGAGGCACCTCTCACACCCCAGACTGGGAGTCCCCTACAAGGACTCCAGCGGGGCCCGGATCAACCGGCACCCCTCCCGTCTGCCGCATCATGGGCCGCCTCTGTCGGAGCTCCAATGGAGCGCACCCGCCATACGAGTCACCAAAACCAGAGGTCAAAGCCATCTAAACTTGAAGCCATTAACATATTCCATAGCAGCAAATTCTACAAGTTAATTATGCATTGTGTGAAGATTCAGAATTTGTTCTGTCCTGGCTGGGATGTTTCTGCTTGCTGTCGTGGCAGAGGACAGGAGTGAGTGAATGCAATTTTTAATCCATGCCTTTCATCCACCATGCCCTTGCCTAGATGGCCCAGGCTAGCCCAGTTTCATCACAGCTCAGAAGCTAAGCAGGTTCAGCCCTATTTAGTGTTTGGATGGGAGACCACCAAGGAAGTCCCGGGTTGCTAGGCAGAGTTGGGCAATGACAAACAGCCTCTGTTTGTCACTTGCCTTGAAAACCCTGCAGGGTAGCTTTAAGTCCACTGTGGCTTGATGGCACTTTCTGCCACCATTCATCCACCCTAATATACTGTGACTGAAAGTAAAACAGAGAACAGGACATATTTTGGAGGAGCACTTGCTTACCCTTTGAATCTATCTCTGGGCTGTTGCTGCTAGTATACCTGCAACAGGAATGAAATGTGAGTCAACTCAGGGAGTGAGTGCCAACCCATTTGTCAGTAAAGTGGCTTGTAAAATCAGGCTTTTTCTTAGCTTATTTTATACCGTGATTCACTTCTCAGAATCTGTTCCTGTTGTGCCTGCTCATGTTGTCACTACAAACAGAGAATCCGAATCATTGTTTGAAAGCTCAGAAGGGATGTTTGAAAGCTCAGAAGAAAATGAAGGGATTGGGATGTTTGTTTGTTTGTTTGTTACCTTCAAGTACATTACCTCTGCTTGCTGTCGTGAATTGTCTTTGTGATATCTGAAGGCTCACGCTGGGGCCTTCACGTTGCTGTCCTTGGAAGCTGCTGTTTGATAAACTGAGCTATGTCAAGAACAGGAACACTCCTGTAAAATTTCTTTGCTTCTTTATTACATCTCTGTGGATGAAAACTATTGTGCAGAAACTGTTCTCTTTTTAAGCTACTAAAATCCATAGCCACTGTTTCTGTATGTTGGGAAATTTAGCAGGCAGGTAGCAGATGCATCAGCAGTGCTATAAAGGCAAAACATTGCTATCTCTTCAGTTCTGTGATCCCTGTAAAAGTATTACTTGGGAAATATGAAAGCTATAATCATAGTGGAAACTTAGGCACAAGATATGTTAGCTTTCCACACTGGAGCTACAATTCTCAGGATCTGAGATAAGCCTCCGTAAGGGGTACGGCGAGAACTAGAAAGTGGTAGCAGTGAGTAAGGATCAGCACCTCAGGCAGAAGGGGATTGGGCAGGTGGAAGAGATGGAATATGGGAGTTCAGATGAACTGGGAAGATGCTTGAATTCAGTATGATTGAAAATACACTTCTCCAGTCCAGTTTGGTGTAGTGGTTAAGAGCGTGGACTCTAATGTGGGAGAACCAGGTTTGATTCCCCACTCCTACACATGCAGCTGCTGGTGTGACCTTGGGTCTGTTATAAGTTCTTTCAAAGCTGTTCTCTCAAGAGCAGTTTTATTTATTTTTATTTATTTATTTATCAGATTTCTACCCCGCCCTCCCAGTTTTCTCAGAGCTCTCTCAGCCCCACCTACCTCACAGGTGTCTGTTGTGGGGAAGGGAAGGGAAAGGAGTTTGTAAGCCGCTCTGAGACTCCTTTTGGGTAGTGAAGGGTGGGGTATAAATCTACTCTCTTCTTCTTCTATATGGTGAAGGAAGTAGCAAGTACTTTTCCTTCCTACCATGCACATAAGAAACCCAAACTGCAATCTGAAGTACACTTCCTCAGGAATAAGCCCCACTGAATCAATGGTGACTTTTCTGGGTAGACCTGCTATGGATTGCTCCCCCAGGTTGGTGTAGTGGTTAGAAGACTCTAATCTGGGAGAATCAGGCTTGAGTCCCCACTCCTCCACACTGAGCTGCTGGTGTGATCTTGGGTCAGTCACAGTTCCCTCAGAGCTGTTCTCTCCCGAGCAGTTCTCAAAAAAGCTTTCTCAGCCCCACCTACCTCACAGGCAATGCTCCCTGTAAGCTGTGGAGTCTTGTGAGCAAAGATTCTGCTTTGTGAGCTACTGGCATTAAAGTTGTGGGCAAGTGATTTGGCTACTGCATAAATTAGTTTGCTCTGGAGCCATCCTTCCTGAGCGAAGACAAAAATGTGTGAGCTGGAGGCTGAAAAACTGTGAGCTAGCTCACACTAACTCCGCTTAGAGGGAACACTGCTCACAGGGTATCTTTTGTGGGGAGGGGAAGGGAAAGGAGATTATAAACCACTCTGAGATTCCTTTGGGTAGTGAAGGGCAGGGTATAAATCCAATCTCCTCTTCTTCTCACCCCCTTTTTAATTTGGAGGAAATATGCAAATCAAGTCTCAGAATTAACCTACTCACTATATTGTACTATGAGTGTGATGGATGGAATGAGCATCCAGGGAGGGGCTACAACTCAGGGGTTGAACATCTGATTTGCATACAGAAGGTCCCAGGTTCAGTCCCTGGCATCTTGTCATGTAGGAGGCACAGGCAGGCAAGCCAGACACACTCAGGTGCTCACACAAAGTCCAGAGCTCAGTCCCAGAGGGCCACAAGCCAAAAGTGCACAAGGCAGAGGATCATTACCAGAAGGGTTAAAGTAAAGAGCATAGTCAGGAGGTCTAAGGGTCATCAACAAGCTAGAGAATCACTAAGCCAGTTGCTGATCAAGCCAGTTAACCACCAGTTGCTGATCCATCGCCTTGACGACGTGGGGATTCAGGGGCTTGCCCTTCAATGGTTTGCCTCTTTCCTGCAAGGTCGGGGACAAAGGGTGGCTTTCGGGGACCAGCGCTCCCATAGGTATCCCCTTGAGTGTGGGGTACCACAGGGGGCAGTGCTGTCCCCGATGCTATTTAACATTTATATGCGCCCCCTTGCCCAGATTATCCGGAGTTATGGGCTGGGATGTCTTCAATATGCTGATGACACCCAGCTCTATCTGATGTTGGGCGGCCGGTCGGACTTGAGTCCCGATGACCTGCATCGGGCACTTGAAGCTGTGGCTGGTTGGCTCCGGCTGAGTAGATTGAAATTAAACCCGGTGAAGACGGAGGTCCTGGGCCTGAGTCGGGCCGGGACAGGATTGGGGCTCCCCCTCCCGACCTTCGATGGGGTACCTTTGGTGCCTGCGTCTGGGGTTCGGAGTCTGGGAGTACACCTGGACTCTGCTTTAACGATGGAGGCCCAGGTGGCAGCCACTGTCAAGTCCGCCTTTTTCCATCTTCGGCGGGCTCGGCAGTTGGCCCCCTACCTGGACCGAGATGACCTGGCCACAGTGATCCACGCGACAGTCACCTCAAGGTTAGACCACTGCAACGCTCTCTACATGGGGCTGCCTTTGTCGCAAATCCAGAGGCTGCAACTGGTGCAGAATGCTGCGGCCAGGCTGTTAATGGGTCTCTCAAGGAGGGACCACATTCAGCCTGTGCTGAAAGCGCTGCACTGGTTGCCAATAGCGTACCGGATTCGCTTCAAAGTGCTGGTTCTTACCTATAAAGCCCTGCATGGTCTGGGTCCAGCCTACCTGAGGGACCGCACTACGGTCTGGGGGCCAAAATTTACTAACTGTTCCTGGCCCCAGAGATGCAAAACTGGTCGCTACGAGGGCCAGGGCCTATTCGGTGGTGGCCCCTACCTGGTGGAATGAGCTCCCGGAGGAGATCCGGGCCCTGCGGGATTTGATGCAGTTCCGCAGGGCCTGCAAGACGGAGCTCTTCCACCAGGCTTTCGAGTAGGGGCTGCCGCCGTCCCCCCGTTAATTGCCATCATGGGGGGGGTAGAAAAGGCCCTAGGAAGGGAACACCTGAAGTTTTTAACATCTAAATAAATTCCGAAGCCACTGAATGACCACTGGGAATGTCTGGACGTGGTCCGTCATCTTTTTTGGGGGGTTCTTAGAACTGAAGATCATCGAGCACTTTAATTTGCATTGGGATTGGTTTTTAAATTGTATAATATGTTTTAATGTTTGGAATAGTATGTTTTTATTGTTGCAAGATTCTTGCTCTGTAAGCCGCCCTGACACAAAGGAAGCTGGATCAAGAATTGTGGTCATAAAGTAAAGAAGAACAACTTGTTGTTTCCACAATATGCCAGCTCCCAGCACTGGGTTTTATAGGCATTGTTAGTCTATACCTAACAGACCTTGTTAGCAGCCAGCTGCTTGGGAGTACTGCTGCAAGTACTCCAGGCTGTCATCAGCAAGCAGCTGGCAATGGACCAGGAGACGTGCACTCTGCCTCCTTGCTTGCAGCTCCCTTCTAAGCTTCTGTCTCCAGCACTCCAAGGGCGGAGGTGAGCCTGGTGGACTGGTCGTAACTGGGTCTCACCTGCTGCATTGGGGCTGGGTGGTGGCTTTGGATCAGCTGTTGGTGATGAGTCTTGGTCAGCCTGCAGCTCATCCGCCTGTTTGTTGGCTTTTGCTGACTCAGAGCCAGCCATGTGTGGTTCCCCTTCTCCTGAGGAGTCCTCTTCCCGTAAGGAGTCCTCATCCCCTGAGGACTTCATGCTGAGTTCAAGAATACCCCCAATACATCTCTAGTGAAAAGGATCAGATAGCAGATGGTGAGAATGATTGCTGCCTGAGACACTGGAAAGCTGCTGTCAGTCAGAGTAGAGAATACAGATCTTGATGGACTCAGGCTCTGAGTCAGTATAAGGCAGCTTCATGACACTCCATGCCATGCCTCCTCCTTCATTCTACCTCCCTCCCTTGTCCAATGACTGTATGATCTGGACCATAATCTCTCCTTTGCCACTGTGTCACAGCAATTGCTATATGTAATGCCTCATGACTGGTATCCTGTTTCTGGAGGAGAGGAAGTGTAGTGGTAGTGGTTCAGCTAGATTGGCATCAGTGGCAAAGGTAAGAGGGGGTGGCTGTCATGAGCCATGGAGCCCCCTGCACGTTCCGATCATTTCACACTCAACATTTTTCTTGCCAGTTGCTTGAAGAGGTGTGAGTAAACTCATCACTTTCGTTTTTATGTGCAGGTTATGTGCAGGTTATGTGGTTCAGAGACTGTTGGATTTTGCTGTGGGTGCCCTCCCAACATGTGATACTTTGATAGGTTGCACAAGACATAACTCTCATTACTTGTGGCTGTCTTATGATTCCACCTCAGGCTATTTTACTACGAATGAAGGATTTCGGGCTTTACTGTAACTTCTACAAGTTCAGTAAGACCTTGCAATTTCCTACAGATTTGTTACAATTATTGCAGTAATTAAAGCAATCTTTTAGTCATCACTGAGCAGAAATATAGAACAGAACTGCAGATTTCTCACTGCTTTTATCATGAGAAATAGTATAGAGCAACTAATTAAAGAAAAAAAAGACTACTACTTCTGCATAACTTATTATAGCTACTGGTGTGTGAATTGCTACTGCACCGCTAGGCTTTCCTAAATGTACAGTGCAGTCCTAAACAGACTTACACCCTTCTAAACCTATTGACTTCAATGAACTGAGAACGGTGTAACTGTGTTTAGGATTGCACTGTGAAGCTTGTTGAGCTGGAGCTGAAGCTGCAAGTAGTTCCTGGCTTAACAGAATCAGTAGAAAAAGGTACTCCAAATCAGTGTTCCCTCTAAGCTGTGGAGTCTTGCGAGCAAAAATTCTACTTTGGGAGCTACTGACATTAAAGCTGTGAGTGAGCAATTTGGCTACTGCATAAATTAGTTTGCTCTGGAGCCATTCTTCCTGGGCAAAGACAAAAATGTGTGAGCCGGAGGCTAAAAAACTGTGAGCTAGGTAAAGGTTTCCCTTGCTTGAAAGCCAGTCGAATCCGACTCTAGGGTTGCGGTGCTCATCTCCGTTTCCAAGCTAAAGAGCCAGCACTGTCCGAAGACGTTTCTGTGGTCATGTGGCCAGCATGACTAGATGCCGAGGTGCACGGAACGCTGTTACCTTTCCACCGAAGCGGTACGTATTTATCTACTTGCAATGTCTTGCTTTCGAACTGCTAGGTTGGCAGGAGCTGCAACCAGAGACAGGAGCTCACTCCGTCATGTGGCAATCGGGTCTTGAACTGCTGAACTACCGACCTTCCAGCCTGCAGTTCAGTGCCTTAACCACTTGAGCCACCACAGCTCTTTTAAAGGTAAAGGTTTCTCTTGCTCTAAAGCCAGTCGAATCTGACTCCAGGGTTGCAGTGCTCATCTCCGTTTCCAAGCCAAAGTTATCTCACACTAACTCAGCTTAGAGGGAACACTGCTGTAAATACAAGCCAAGTACCTTTGAAGGTACACATAAACACATGAAGCTGGCCATTGGTCCATCAAAGTCAGTATTGTCTACTCAGACTGGCAGCAGTTCTCCGGGGTCTCCGGTGGATTGAACCTGGGACCTTCTGCATGCCAAGCGGACACTCTGCCACTGAGCCACAGCTGCCCCCTCTATAGACCTAGAGAACTTGTGGGCCTCTGAACCAAGGGTTGGATCCAGACAGCCTTTTCACCCAATTCTCTTTACTACAGACTCTCTCCCACATGACTTTTCTCATGAAGGTCCCATGATTCCCACTTTAGCCATTTCAGTGGTCCTAGGGGACCCAACTTCCCTTTCTCAGCAGTGGGAAAGCTTCTAGGACACAAATCCAAGTATTTTCCCCCCAGTCTCAATTCCAGAAAGCAGAAGAATCAAACTTGATGGCATGTGGCCATACATGGCTGCCTATAAGGCTGTGTTTGGCTCGATAGGTCGTAAGTGGGACAGGTTACTAAGGTGCCATAGAACCTTTTGTAGCTACACATTCAGTGTTAACACAGTCCCTTTTTAAAAAAATCTACATATAAAGCACTTTCAGAAAGTAATTAATTGAATGTTTTAAGAATACCAGGAGTCTAAAATGATTCTGAAAATGTAAGAGTAGATGTATCAAATGTGCAAACACCAGGCGCTTATAAAATTCCCACTTGGCAAAATGTGATTTTACACATAATGAACTGCTGAATTTATTGTATTTTTATTCATCTGCGATAAATGAAAGCTGTTGCTTCCATTTGCCATTATTTCCTTTGGAAGCGACAACTCCCACGATAGCAGAACGCAGAAGAAACCAAAGTTTATAATTGTTTTTTGACACTCTCTCTTTTGTAATGTAATATTTTGTTTTAATTTCTGTCTGTGTAAATTTGAAATGCGTGGATGTGGCTGGCATATTGATTATTAAATTCTTCAGTTTCTTTACAAGTCACCCCCATCCCCCCAATACAGATTGAAAGTTAGGCGGCAGGATAATAAATTACTCTGTTATATTTCTAAGATAACAACGCCACTAGGTTCAAATAATCTTTACATAGCAGAGATTGTAGACTGTCTGGAGAGAATGTCTTGGGAGCTGCTTCAAATTTAAGTGGTATAGGCTAACTGCAATCAGTGGTAGTCCCGTTGAGTTACAAGAAAGCGTACTTGACCAAAACATACCAAATGTGTGAGATCTGTGAGTGGATATTCCAAATTGATTTTATGGATAAATAGAAACCTGCAACCCCCCCTCCCCAATTTTCTTTGGGTAATAATCTTCCCAGTGTATGTGAAAGGCAGATTGCTGGATGGAGTCCAAATCAGATGAGGCCCCTGGTGGAGGTCAGGGGGGGTTACACTTCCCCCACCATCTGGGTTTTGAGACACACCCCCACCCCCTGGGTAGCTGTTAGCCCTGTACAGAGACAATGGGAGATGCCTGTCTTTTTTCTTCTTCTAGACACTGCCTTCGGGAAGTTGGATCAGTTTCAGTTGCTGAAAACACTCTTCTTTCTCATGCTGCAGCTGCACAGGAATGCTCTTTGGCTTTTTAAAGTGCTAGGAAGAAGCAATCATGCATCATCCTAGGGTTGCCAACCTCCAGGTGGGGGCTGGGGAATCTACTGAGATTCCAACTGATCTCCAGATGACAGAGATCGAGTCCCCTGGACAAAATGGCTGCATTGGAGGGCGGTCTCTATGGCATTATACCCTGCTGAGGCCCCTCCCCTCTCCAAACTCTAGGCTGCGCTCCTAAATCTCCAGGTATTTCCCAAGTGGGAGCTGGCAACTCTGCCCTGTGTCTCATCTTGTTTAGAAGCTTTAGGATATAGCTCTGAAATGAAGCCATTCAAGGAATGAAGAGAGAGTAAGAAAATAATAAGTGACTAATTGCAGAGAGCTCCTTTTCCTAGCTGAGAACATAAGAACATAAGAGACGCCAATGTTGGATCAGGCCAAAGGCCCATCCAGTCCAACACTCTGTGTCACACAGTGGCCAGAAATACCAGTGCCATCAGGAGGTCCACCAGTGGGGCCAGGACATTAGAAGCCCTCCCGCTGTTGACCCCCCCAAGCACCAAGAAGACAGAGCATCACTTGCCCCAGAGCACCTATCTATACCTTGTGGCTAATATCCACTGATGGACCTCTGCTCCATATGCTTATCTAATTCCCTTTTGAAGCCGTCCATGCTTGTAGCCGCCACCACTTCCTGTGGCAGTGAATTCCATGTGTTAATCACTCTTTGGGTGAAGAAGTACTTCCTTTTATCCATTCTAACCCGACCGCTCTGCAGTTTCATGGAGTGCCCACGAGTTCTTGTATTGTGAGAAAGGGAGAAAAGTACCTCTTTCTCTACCTGCTCTTTCCCATGCATAATCTTATAAACCTCGATCATGTCACCCCTCAGTCGTCTTTTCTCCAAGCTAAAGAGCCCTAAGCGCTTTAACCTTTCCTCATAGGGAAAGTGTTCCAACCCTTTTATCATTCGAGTTGCCCTTTTCTGCACTTTTTCCAAAGCTATAATATCCTTTTTAAGGTGTGGTGACCAGAACTGCACACAGTATTCCAAATGAGGTCTCACCATTGATTTATATAGGGGCATTATGATATTGGCTGATCTGTTTTCAATACCCTTCCTAATAATCCCCAGCATAGCATTGGCCTTCTTTATTGCAGTCACACACTGTCTCGACATTTTCAGTGAGTTATCCACTACAACTCCAAGATCTCTCTCTTGCTCAGTCTCTGCCAGTTCAGACCCCATCAATGTGTATTTATATTTAGGATTTTTGGCTCCAATGTGCATCACCTTGCACTTGGCCACATTGAACCCATTTGCCATGTTGACGCCCACTCGCCCATCCTTGACAGATCCCTTTGGAGTGCCTCACAATCCTCACTGGTTTTCACCACCCTGAACAACTTTGTATCATCCGCAAATTTAGCCACTTCACTGCTTACTCCCAGTCTTTGCTTCTTTTATCCCTAGTTTAAAAAAAACAAAACACAATAGCAGCCACCTATGCTTCATCCCAAATTACTTTCTGAGGTTTCCTCAGGCTTCATTTGTAACTTGATGGTCAGTAGTCCAATGCACACAATAACCCCATGAGCTCATCTATGAGGCCTCCCTTGCAGTCAGCCAGTTGATCATGGGCGTGGGGCCAGCATGCTTGTTCCTTCTCTCCCTCCCTGCACACTCAGTGAACACGTGGGGCTGTCCCGTGCACTGGGCTTGTATCAAAGAGGCAGCACTGGCCTCGAGTCTGGCCAAGTCCTGCACACGATGGGCATCTGGTGAAGGGAACTTTGACTCTTGACAGCTCATACCCCCCAAAATCTTGTTGGTTTCTAAGATGCCACGGGACTGGAATGTAAGTATTGGATCTAGGCATTATCAGAGCAGTGGGAAGTGAGGAGGAGGAGCTGAAGGAAAGCAGCAACCATGCTTTTTGGGTAGCACAGAAACTCTGTCAGTTATGTGTCTTTCTGGAATCTGGCCTAATGCCAAAAACGGTAAAGAAAAATGTTTTTAGTTGGGGGCAAAGGTACAGGGGGAAAAAAATCACTATTCTGGTTTATACAAAACCAAGAGCACTGTCCATGTAATAAAGTAAAGGTAAAGGTTCCCTTGCTCGAAAGCCAGTCGAATCCGACTCTAGGGTTGCGGTGCTTATCTCCGTTTCAAAGCCAAAGAGCCAGCGCTGTCCGAAGACGTTTCCGTGGTCATGTGGCCAGCATGACTAAACACCAAGGTGCACGGAACGCTGTTACCTTCCCACCGAAGTGGTACCTATTTATCTACTTGCAATTCCTTGCTTTCGAACTGCTAGGTTGGCAGGAGCTGGAACTAGAGATGGGAGCTCACTCCGAAGACGTTTCTGTGGTCATGTGGCCGGCATGACTAAACACCAAGGTGCACGGAACGCTGTTACCTTCCCATCGAAGTGGTACCACCCGGGTCTCGAACTGTTGGAACTACTGACCTTCCACAGCCTGCAGTTCAGCGTCTTAACCACTTGAGCCACCACAGCTCCGACCATGTAATACTCTTTATTAATGCATTACCGGGACTGTATCATTGGTTTTGCGCTTTGCTTTTGGACCAATATGGCTGGGAACAACTTGTTTCCCTATTGGTGTACACAGAACTCTGCAAGTTTCAGACATTTTTATCTGCCACACACAGAGGAAAACAGGAACTGCAGAAATATTTTTAGATGTGCTGAGAGGCTTGGCTATACTTTTGACCCTCGTGCAAAGTCACAGACTCCTTTTGAAAGAAACCCAAGTCCTCTTGGGTCTATGGAACTAATTTCTCAGCTCTTTGCACCCCAAACAAATTGTGCATTATTTCTAAACTTGAATATATTGGCTATGTTGAAAAAAAGTATATATATATGTGTGTGTGTGTGTATGTATACACATACATTTTTTCTTTGTGTCTGTCTGTCTGTCTGTCTGTCTATCTAATCTACCTACCTACCTACCTACCTACCTACTTCTATTAAAATTATCTGCTGTCTTATTTTTTTTAAAAATAGAGGCATAGAAGAGTTTACCCACATCCAGTATGCTAATTTTACAAAGCCTCTTCCCATCTTAGTGTGACTTTGACCTTTAACCTGTGACTTGAGTAAAAATAATTACAGGTCCTCTCAAAGTCAGTTATGCATAAATACCATTATTTCTTTATGCTTTGCCAAAAAAGCAGAGCTTGAGACTCCGCTGAAGGTGCTGACGGAAGTGGTTTTGTGAAGCAGCAGCAGCTGTTTGCAAGTCGCTACGGCTTGGCTAATGCTTCGGGACCAGCAGATTATTTAGATTTCATTAACATTTAATTAGCCCAGAGCACCTATGCCTTACCAATGACAGATGGAGGAAGCGAACATAATGGCCATCTTATTGTTGTTTGGTTTCTTTTTTTAATTTACTATTTACAAACTCTTCTCCTGAGTCTTGCCCTTGTATAATAATTAGCCATGAAGCCATTTTATACGTTTATTTAATTGGCTAATGGACAGCCAAGCGTATGCTAAGAAGTAACATGTCCTGGTAACACTTGAAGTTAGAAATCATATAATAATAAATCAGTTGGATGTCCTTCAAAGAGGCCAGCTCCTTAACAGGAAGTTATCAATGCAGGGAGAATATTGGAAGAAGGGCAAGAGTGTTACTGTTTTAAGCATGCTTGTATTTTAGGTTAAATAAACACTTTAATTGTGTTTGTCAGTGTCCTTTATAAAGTTAGTATCTTCACTACCTGGCATTACATTTTATGACACACATGGCCTGGCCCGACAAAGTCCTATTTATATCAGATCTGGCCCTTGTAACAAATGAGTTTGACAGTCTGCACAAGTATCACATGACACATCTGACTTGAGTTTTGAAAAGTACTGAGACTTACTAGTGATTTCAGCTATCATACTTTATTTCAGCTCAGAACAAGATGAGAGTAACCACCTCACATGCTAGTTTATATGTGCACAACCCCGCACCCCAAACACACCCACACACAAGTGATTGACTATTTACAGTGGCTGAGAGTTCCATAGGCTCTCGGCCGGGAGCCTACCCTGCCGGTAGGTGCCGGCTAGGACCCGCTTGTCCCATTGTTACTGAGAGCGAAGCTTGGTCGCTTCGCATGACCACGTGGTGAAATGGCCGCGCACGTGGTCTGAGATGGATACATTACAAGTTTCATAAAGATGGTTCAATGAATTGTGGTTAGTTGTAGCCATAGTTTATTGAACAAACCACTGGTAATGTACTGCTGCAAATAGCATTGTTGAGAAAATTTCTCTTTACCCATTTTCTCCCTGAAAACAATCCATTTCTTTTCATCTTTTTAGGAATCTGAAAAGAGTCCAGTAGCACCATAAAAACTAACAAAATTTGTGGTAGGGTATGAGCTTTCATGAGTCACTGCTCACTTCTTCAGATACAGCTAAAATGTGAGTCCATCTGTCCTCTATATTGGAAAGTGGAGTGATTTCAGATGCCAAATGACATTAACAGGCAAATAACAATAGCAGGTGTGATTGGATTAGATGTGGTATGCAGAGAGGTAGTAGGTGAGAAATCAGCATTGGTAATGAGACAGGAAACCTAGGTCTTGAATCAATCCAAGTGGCCGCATTGTCTTGAGTTTTGTTATCAATTGTTAATTCAGCAGTCTTTCTAATCTCCTTTTGAAATTCCATTATAAGATAACTGCTACTTTTAGGTTCAAGACCCGGGTGCCGCATGATGGAGTGAGCTCCCATCTCTAGTTCCAGCTCCTGCCAACCTAGCAGTTCGAAAGCAAGAAATTGCAAGTAGATAAATAGGTACCACTTCAGTGGGAAGGTAACAGCGTTCAGCGTGCCTTGGTGTTTAGTCATGCCGGCCACATGACCACGGAAACGTCTTCGGACAGCGCTGGCTCTTCGGCTTTGAAACGGAGATGAGCACCGCAACCCTAGAGTCGGATTTGACTGGCTTTCGAGCAAGGGAACCTTTACCTTTACAGCAACTGAATGTCCTGGAAGGTTAAAATGTTTCCCCACTGGTTTTTGAATGTTGTGGTTTCTGATGTCATTAATGATGCCATTAATTCTTTGTTGAAGGGACTGTCCTGTTTGTCCAATGTAGAGAGTGGAATGGCATTTGAAATTTGGAGTCAGTTTCTAATCTGTTCTGTTTTGATCAGAGAAACAGACTGAAAGAGAGGACGGGGCAGGAAGGTATTTCACTCTACAGATGCTCAGAGGGAGGCAATGTCTTCCCAAACATTTCTGTCCTCCTCCTAGAACACCACCCTGCAGTGTGTAACACAAAACAACTGCAAGGATTGAAGTTATAAGAAAGTGCCTTGTTCTCTACAAAGAAAAATTGTGGAGAAATGAAGGAGAGAAGAAAGAGGAAAGAGAAGAAAGAGGAGCAAAAAAGGGAGAGAGGAATCTAAATGATGGAATGTCTAAATGATGGAATTTTGGAAAAAAGAAATTCCCCTCCCCAAAACAATGCTAGCTGCAAACGAACACATGAAGCTTCCTTGTACTGAATCAGAGCACAAGTTCAGTGGCTCTCCAGGGTCTCAGGCAGAGGTCTTTCAAATCGCTTACTGCCAGATCCTTTAATGGGAGATGCCAGGGATTGAACCTGTGACCTACTGCATGCCAAGCAGAGGCTCTTCCGCTGAGCCGCAGCCCCTCCCCAGTTGATGGAGAGTGACCAGAATATGGCCAGAAATCCCAGTATCTCTGATGCCCACGAGAGTGGTAGGGTGCTGTCATTTAATGTACGTCCTCTTACACCTTTGGCTGCCTTGATGTACTGACTGATTGGGCTACCAGGACAAGAGAAGCATGCCAATCCAAGATAGCCATTTGTCCATTTGGAAACAGCCCTGTGGGCTACCATCTCCTGATCCCTCTTACGAGATGGAAAAAAGCAAAACAACCCCCCCCCAATGCTCACAGTGCAAATAACTGTTTTAAAGTGGTTTGTTTCACACATACACAATCATGACACCATACTAAAATAATACACTGTGGACAGTTCTTGTTTGCTTCTGAAGGGAAAAGGAAAAAGAATCCTAGTACTAGCTTCAAACTGGGGGCAGGGGGAGGAAAAGTGAAAGGCATTCACGATCGTCAGGGTGGTGGTAGAATCTTTTTCATGATGCAGAAATAGCCTGAAATTTCCAATGGAGATTGTGAGCAGCCCAAAATTGCTGTAATTTCCCTAATAAATGGGAAAACAGAATAACAACATGCCAGCCGAGACCTTATTCTTTAACTGTTTTACCTTTCCAGATTATTTTCCCCTCCTCTGTGACTAGAGAGATCCTTCTGTTGCTGAGAATATTATTATGACAACTCATCATTGTATCCCCTGGGGCATATTTGCTCATAAAAACTCACTGTTCTTATGAAATTAATCTCTGTAAAATTGGATAGTAAACAGAAGTAGCAAAGCTCTTGGAGAGGAAAAAATCTGTTGACTCTAGCAATTACATGTGCCATTTTTGTACTGCCAAGAAGATGATCATGGCTCAAAACTACAGTCTATATAATATGTAATGTATGGTTTTCTTTTCAAAAATACTTAAATAAAAAACAACCTTTTGTTTCTTGCTTTCACAGCTGCTGGGTTTTTTAAAAAATCATTTTTAGCATCACTGCATACATTTATTTGACAACTTGGTTAGTAAACCAGTGGTGCCAACTGAGATCCAGCAAGAAGTAGTGTTTAAGAGCGAGGGACTCTAGTCTGGAGAACTGGGTTTAATTCCCCACTTCTCCTCCACACAAAGCCTGCTGGATGACCCTGGGCCAGTTACAGTTCTCTCAGCCCATCTACCTCACAAGGTGACTGTTGTGGGGAGAGGAAGTGAAGGAGATTGTAAATTGCTTTGAGACTTCTTAAGGTAGAAAAAAGCAGGGTATAAAAACCTTCCTCCTCCTCCTCCTCCTTCTGATCTAGGGGAAGAAAAGATGTAACTCCATTTAGTATATGGTATGGAATGATGCCTAAATAAAATTCATATAAACTTTTAAAAGTCAGTAAATTTAGATTCATGTATGGATGGTTTGCCATTTTTCTGATTATTTGAATCTCAAAGGGACTTTGCTCATCCTCCCTAGACTCATATTAAAAACTGACATTGATAAATGACTGGTAATTAGATACAAAAGTAGTGTATCCACAACGTCCTTGGTTGTCAGCATCTTGTATTGAAAAACAACCCTCCTACTCTCCAGATGAGATAAAAAATGGCCCAGGAAATACAATACCTGGCCCCAATGGATACCTATTTTGCTCATATTTTCATACTCTAATTTTCACTCACTAATGTACTTCTGATTATATCAACAGCTTTTCCAAAGAAAGTTGTAATCATTAGCCATTGTCCCAGTCCAGTGACCTTCACTGAATGCTGATTGCCTGCCTCATCATAAGCCAATTTGTCCAAAGATTCATATTGTCCTGCCTTAAATCCTCAGCTATTCAAATTGACCTTCACAGCTCAGGCTTGTTAATTTTCCCCCATTAAATTTATCATATTAAATTATATGGTATATAAGCTTTTATATATATTGAATAAGAGCTGTTCTCATGTATTATTCAATATGTTCTTAAGAATAATAATAAAAATATAAAAACAAATGTAATACTTCTGCTGTTATCAGAGTAGTTATTATTCCAATAGTTAATGAAGGGCAACCATTGAAATTGTTTGCTTTTTTCTTCCTTCTTTCACTGTTGCATAATTGGTCAAACTGGCCATCCATTGGAGCTTTTATTTATCCTTTAGGATTTTGCATATGAGATTTTTGCTGCAGTAATCACATACGTATGATCTTACCATATGTTTGATCATTATATTTTTGTTATTTGTAAGAAGGGATAATAAAGAATCATAATTCAGTTTTAACCTCATCATTATGTTTTCCTGTTTCAGAGGGTTGGATCCACTAATGGAGGGCATTTCCATGAGGAGAACACAACTTTCTTCTCTTTCCCCCGAAAGATCTCCCTGAAATGCTGCTCTTTGGGGGACAGGGGACCCTCAG
>NW_015170900.1:934381-937655 GCF_001447785.1 Gekko japonicus | reverse complement strand
AAGGTAAAAACCAGCACTTTGAAACGGATTCGGTATGCTATTGGCAGCCAGTGCAGCGCTTTCAGCCCAGGCTGGATGTGCTCCCACTTGGGGAGACCCATCATCAGCCTGGCCACCGCATTCTGCACTAGCTGCAGCTTCCGGATCTTTACACATCTTCCATTAGCAAAAGATTTAGTCTGGATCAATAGATTTCCTATCTTCTTGAGTTCTTGCACGGCTTTCTGTTGATTGAGTTGGGCCCAACCAACTTTACTACTTATGAAAAAGGAAGGGTCCTCTTCATCAAAAATGATATACTGGGGACCATGTGTGAACAAAAGTGATGTGGGGTGTGGGCTGTATTAAGGATGGGAACTGGACAACACCCAATGAAAAAGCTGGCTGTCTGGCTCCATCTCAGTGTGGGTGCCTTATGCCTAATCTACAAAGGCAGCAATTGAAATGTCATGAGTTAGCAGAAGGCTGAGGTGCTAGAATGGACTATACCACCAATATGGTGGTGTTCTTCGCTGAGTGGTGTTATGTTCAGTGCAGTCTTTATAGTTATTTTGGAAGGAAGGAAACTGGAGGCTTAGAGTATCTTTGTAATAATTAGCTTACTTACAAATGTACAGATTGAGTAGGTATCATGTGAACACATAAGAAGGATATAGGCCATACAAAGATACTTGCCAGAAAAACCCGGTAACTTTCCAGGCTTTGGATTTGACCAAAATAGTTGATTTACCCTAAGAAGTGAGTGTATTTTAGGGGTATTACAAGCTGCTTTACAGAGAAACAAGGCCTATTAATCGAATGCCTAGTGTTCCGCATCAGATGCCATGCCCTGCAAAACCTAGATCTCTTCATTTGCTCAGCAGAATAACTGATCTGTAGTTCTGTCTTTTAGATTATAAGATAAATCTGTATGCTGCCAGAACTGTATTAATGCAATAAGAATGCCATAATATTGTATTCTTTTGCAACCAACCACAACAATAACGTGCTAGAAATATTACTTTAGAATAAAGTTGTCAGCATTGCCAAGTTACATTTCCAGATATCAGAAAACGCACTGGTACTTTGTTGTATGGTAGTAAATTCTTCTGTCAGGATTCAAGAACAGAGTTTCCATCAAAATGTCACAAAAGGATATCATCTGGATGACCAAATTAATGGCATTATGTGAGCATAAACTTGTAAAGAAGTGCCACTCTGAAATAAGTACATAAAATTATACAAGTCTTTTTTTAAAAAAAGCAAAACATACTTTTTTTTCATCAATTTTCTTTATCACCATATTAAATCTCTCTCCTGGCAGCTAAGAGGAAATTATAGTGATTTACAGAGTGAATCTTTATCAGTGGTTGACAGGCTGAGGGTGGGTGGGGGGACGATAAGACCATACAAACAGTTATTTATAATAGCATTTAGCTGGAAAGTGGCAGTCGTTCAGTATTTGATTTATGTAATTTTTCAAGGCAGTGGCAATACCTACTGCAGTCCATCAGGGGACTTTTTATGAGCCTGTTATTGAAGTGTGAAAGTGCATTGACTCACTGCAGAAAGAGCACGATTAATGCAAACATGGGGTACTTTTTTTTTTTAAGCAGATACTGCAATTCTACTTTTTTGTTGTTGTCGTCAAACAGCTGTCACTCCGAGACAGCATGAGTACTCAGCATTTGGAAATAGATTTTCCTACATGGATCTGTTCTGCCTGGGTCTCAAAAGGTGGATGTATGGAGAATATGGAGGTTCCTATACATTGATGAACCATTTTTCCATGAATTTATCTCATCCTGTTTAAAGTCATCTGTGGTTATGGTCATCACTCATCACTATGATCAAAACTAGTCCTTCTTACAAATAACTTTAGATGCATCAGGGTGAATAACACTGTTGGTTGTAATCAAGATTTCTTGGTGAAAGGAGTGCTGTTACTTATGGCCTAAAAAACAGGTAAATTCATGGTGGACATCCACTTTCACTATCCTCATTATCAGAGGCACTGCCTATTTCATGATACACCCTTGTGCAGAGGTCATTTCGGGGGGGAACGCGGGGGAACGCAGTTCCCCCGGGTGAGGTGCAGGGGGCAGGGCACATGACGAAACCCCGCCCCCTGCTTCCGGCCGCCCTGCTTCCAGCCCTCATTCAGCCAGGAAGAGGCAGGAGAAGAGGGAGGGTAAGTTGCTTCCTCCCCGCCTCTCCCCACCCCTGCCTGCCTGGGGCCAGGGAGGGCCTTGGCGGGGCTTCCTCGCACTCCCGCTGGCCTTGCAGGTCCACCGCCGGGCCCCTGATGTCAGGGGGTGTGGCTTATGCTAATGAGTTCCCCCTAGCTCTTTTTCTATGAAATGACCCCTGGCCTTGTGGAAGGCTGACTGCAGAGTAAATAAATACATACAGCACTACCTTCAATTATATGTAATAATGTGTGTGGAAGGAAAATCTTGTGATGAGAATTTGTAGTCTCATAAGCGTCTTCTCCCCCACCTGGATGACCCAGGCTAGCCCAATCTCATTACATCTCAGAAATTAAGCCGGGTCGGCCCTGGCTAGTATTTGGATGGGAGACCACCAAGGAATCCAAGGTGTCTGCACAGAGGAAGGCACCAGCAAACCACCTCTGAACGTCTCTTGCTCTGAAAACCCTACAGGGTCGCCATAATTGGCTGTGACTTTATGGTGCTTTCCAC
The DNA here is from genome assembly GCF_001447785.1 of Gekko japonicus. Classification (NCBI taxonomy): domain Eukaryota; kingdom Metazoa; phylum Chordata; class Lepidosauria; order Squamata; family Gekkonidae; genus Gekko; species Gekko japonicus. The sequence continues at coordinate 934,974 of NW_015170900.1, read as the reverse complement.
CAAGCCTTTCCTTATTTTTATCTATGAAATGTCACAGAGCACAGGAGGAGGCTTCTTCATGCGAAATGAGGTTTCAGAGGCCAGAGGAACTGATGCCCTGAGAGCCTTCATTTTAAAATTATTGTTTCTCCAAAAGTTCATACGTTGACCTTTCTCCCCATAACTACTGACTCAGTAGATATTGTCAAGAGATCATGATAGTGAGCACCTGTTCAGGGACAGTAACTTCTGAATACCTGTTCTTAGGAGGCAAGATCAGGGAATGATGCTGGCCTCCATGTCTTGTTTGTTGGTCCTCTAAGGCAACTGGCCAGCCTCTATGTGGCCACTGTGTGAAATAAAATGTTGGGTTATGTGGACCACTGGTCTAATCCTGCAGGGCTCTTCTCGTTTTCGTATATTGTAGTTCTCTTAAATTTTCAAATGAAATGATAGATCTGAACTACTGAAAAGAAAGACTATGCATGCATAGTCAAATACTGTCTTATATAGGGGAACTCCCCCCCCTTATACATTATGTATACAATCCTGACACAAGTTTGCCACTTCATTTGTGAGGACCAGGCTACCATACCAGCTTGTTCCAGTAGGAC
>NW_015170900.1:930807-933827 GCF_001447785.1 Gekko japonicus | reverse complement strand
AGTAGTAAATCCAAAGCAAGAATATCCCCAACTGACGGCCAACAATTTGAAGTCTGGCAAGAGACCACCCCTAAACCCTTGGTAACTTGTTCCATTTGATGTATTATGCATATTAAACGTTCCATTTGATGTATTATGCATAATAAACATTTTATTTTTCAAGAGCCAGTTTGGTGTAGTGGTTACCAGCACAGACCCTAATCTGGGAGAACTGGGTTTGATTCCCCATTCCTCCACATTCAACTGCTAGTGTGACCATAGGTCAGTCATAAATTCTTTCAGAACGAGCTCTCTCAGCCCCACCTATCTCACAGTGTGTCTGTTGTGGGGAGGGGAAGGGAAGGAGACTGTAAGCCACTCTGAAACTCCTTCATGCAGTGAAGGGCGGGGTATAAATCCAATCTCCCCACCCCCACCCCAGAGCAACAGCCCAATGGGAAAACAGCCAGATGTTTTTAGGTCACGTCTGTGCTTTCCTTTGAACACTGTGGATGGGATTCAGACTGCTACCACATATCCAGCTTTGTCTTTCTCCTCTACTTTACCATCCTGGAATTGAACCTGGGACCATTCTTCCGTCAACATAATAAAAAGCTTCATTTGACACTACACAACCTGTTCTTTCCTATCTGTTTGCCTGCAAAACCTGTAGGACTCCCCCCCCCAGCCCTCAAAAGATATTTGAGTGCATTTCTTTTTATTTCTCAGAGAAGGCATCCTACAAAGATTCTATGCATATATTAGTATGTCAGGTTAAGTAAACACAAATTAATTTGACCTAAAGTTGATTGAATTTTTTGTGTTTTTGGAAAGAAGCTTTAAATGTTGGTGGTTTAGCAGCTAGAATATTTTAGCATCCTGTGCATGACATGACTTTCATACAATGACAGTTCATGCAGATTTCTTTTCAGATGTATCTCCTTGTCTTTCCCTGAGAGGCCAAATTAAAAAGAACCTGATCAAATTCTGAATAACTCCCTTAGTAACATGGCTGCTTTCAGACTCAATTTGAAAGGTGGAGGTAGCAAAATATTGGTCTTTAAGGAGCACAGAGATTAAAGTAAGAAAGACCATTGTTCCTTTCTCATTTCCTTCTTCTCACTTGGGACCGTTTAAGCTGGATGAATGCAAATCACTGATGGTGTTTTCTGTATCTTGAACTTAGACCAGCAGAATAAAGATTGAGAAAGGAGGCTGGCTCAAGCAACTGCAATATATTTGTGTCGTGGATTTCCCCCAGAGAAGTAGAAATTGTAATAATTGAACAGACTGAGGTTGTTTCTAATGCAACATTATTATATTGAATTAATTTGGTTGCTTCTGATTAGGTTACAGCAGAGTTTAACAGAATTAAGATAAATAGAGCAAACCTAAACAGACTTACACCCTTCTATATCCACTGACGTCTTAGAAGGATATATTGCTTCTTAGGATTTCATTGTATTCTTTTCATAGCCGTTGCCCATAAAGGACAGTGTTCCATAATTTACACCATGGCAGCTTGCTGACAGCTACAAGCCCCTCTAGTGAAGCTATTTATGTAGATATCTGTACCCCACTTTCCTCCCCAGTGGGACCCAGAGTATTTTAAAATGTCATTCTTTTCTCCATTTAATCCTCACAACATGTCTGTGAGGTAAATTCGTTTACAGCTTGGGGGGGGGGAGTCTTACTAATTAAGAAGTTATTTGGGTGAGTTGTATTTCCAAGCAAAATAGGTTTTGGAATTTGCTTTTTCCTAGACACATTGGTTAGTGGCCCTTGGATTACAGAGATCTACGCTCATTATGTCTTTCTTTTTGTTCCTGTAGATGCAGAAGCGTTTTGTCTGTATTTCCTTGGGATGAAATCTAGTGTAAGCACCCTTTATGTGCTTAATAATATCTACCAAGCTAGGGGTGCTGTTCCTTTTCTGTTTAGTTGATATATCTTTAACTATAGTGCTTGCTGCACTAGAATGGATCCAGTAGTAGGAAAGTCAAAAAGAAATATAGTCAAACACAGACGAAAAACCCCTTTGGTTTTCTGGTCTCTAGCTTCACAGCTTTATGAATGTGGTTGGACTGCACCCCTTCAGACTTTAGAAGAGGGAACTGATGTTTGAAGGCCTCCCTACCCACCCCCTCAAAAAAACCCCCCAAAACAACAATCACCGAATAAGCAAAACCTGTATTTCAAACTTTCACGCTTTTTCTGAGGTTCCAATCTAAAGAACCTTTTCATGGGAATAAGCCATTGAATAAAATGGGACTTACTTGCAAGGAGGCCTGTTTGGGATTTCTCCATTAGTCTTTCTCTTGACATCGTTATCATTACTGGACTATTCTCTTGCCCAGATGAAAACTGGGATTCTATAAAGGAGAGGAAAAGTGAGAAATGCATCTAGTCATTCATGTTAATTGAGGAAATGTTTGTTCTTCTTTCCCTCCTGATAAGTTGTCACAATTGTGTCAATAACTGGAAAGCCATCAAGCTTCGTACTCCATTATAAAGCTGTTTTGATGCAAATAAGGCTTTGTTGCTTCAGACCTTTAGCTGTCACCAGTGGTGCTAAATATTACACACACTTTTATGAGGCTGCATATGCAATGCAATGAAAACAAAATACACCTTTTGTTACCCATAATTACAAGGGTAATTAGAATTTTTATATTAAAACAAGAATTATGATTATTATCTCAGTGTTGAAAATGGCACCCACACGATTCTAGGTGACTGTCACACTGGTATTCCTGTTCTTACTCCAGGGAGTTCGGGATGGCATACGTGGCTGTTCCCATCTGCATTTCAGTGGCATACTAGCTCTATGAATAAGGTTGCCAACTGCCTGCTAATGACTGGAAGAAAATGGAAGGTGAAATGAGGTGGAGTGAGGTTAAACTGTAGAATTTCAGGCAATGATAGAAAGTCACCCCTGGTGTGATGACATCACTTCTAGGTCACACTAGAAGTGACATCGTTTCACCCCCCTCAGTAAGTCCCCATCTCCCCTGTCTTATGCTGGACCTGTGAGGTAGGTT
>NW_015170900.1:924480-930213 GCF_001447785.1 Gekko japonicus | reverse complement strand
AGCTATAAAAGCCCTGGCTCTGGTTGAGGACAGCCGGATACCTTTGGGGCCATGGATCAGTAGATTGTTCTCAGCGGAGCACAACACTCTCCTGGGTACATACCTGAGGAGGTGGTCCTGAAGATACACAGACCCCAGACTCCTCAAGGCCTTAAATGTCAACACCAAAATTTTGAACCTGACTCAGTACTCCACTGGAAGCCAGTGTAGCTGGCACAGCACAGGTTGTATATGTGCTATCCATGGTGTTCCCATCAGGACACATGGCACCACATTCTGGATCAGTTGTAGTTTCTGGGTTAGTCTCAAGAGCAGGCCAGTGTAGATTGAGCTAAAGTAGTCTAACTTGGAGGTGACCATTGCATGAATTACTGTGTCTAGACTAGCCCGCAACAAGAAGGGGGCTAATTGCACCATTGATGCCAATGGTGCCCTGTCAAGAGCGGGAAGTCTGTGCCCCAGCCCTCAAACCCCATCCCGTCACAGAACCTCTGTCTTAGGAGGTTTCAGTCTCAGTCTGCTCTTTTTAAACCACCCCACCATGGCCCCCAGATCCGTGGCCAGATTTTGCAGGGCTGTCCATTAACAGATACAAGACTTTGCCTGCAAAGAAGCTTAGAAATGTCTCCCAGCTAATGGTGGAATTACTAGTTTTTTTGTTCCTCTCCATGAGGGAAGTCAGAGATCTAATTACCATAAACAATTGTGCTGGACATGAGCTAGGGGCGCGATGGACACTGAGTCTTTACAGCCTCCACCACCACCTCATAGGATTTCATAAGTGTTCTATAAGATGCTCTTTTTTATATGTGTGTGTGCGCATGTACCTGGAAGTCATGGTGACCTCTGGTGACTGACACCTACTGGGGCCCTGGAGGATATTCAGAGAGGTGGCTGAATAAAGCCTCCCCCGCCTCCCAACTGCTGGTATTCCCTGGAGGTCTCCCATCCAAGTACTTGCCAGAGTCGACCCTGCTTAGCTTCCTAGATCTGGTGTGATTGGACTTGCCTGGGCTATCCAGGTCAACGCCTATAAGATGCTCTTGAAGCTTCATTGCGGGCAGGCCGCTGAACTCGCTTAAGTTGTTGTCCTTTCATCCCCCTGAGCTCCATGGTATAAATCTTCATCCCTCTTCGGTTTTTGGAGGTGTGAATGTTCTGGATATAATCTGAAAGAAAAACTAAAGAAACTCAGATTTCCCTGAGGAACATGAAACACCGATCAAAGATGTGAGAGTGGGTACATGGCTTTAGGGCAAATGTTTAGTGGTCCTTTGATGGGTGCCACAGTGCTTGTTTCCATTGTTTGTTTGTTTTTAATTATACAGTATATTCAGATTTACTGGACATGGACATGACAAGGATTGTCGTGATGATAACCTGAGGTCTTAAAGCTCAGGGACGAGCATGGCAGAAAAACTGGAGTGTTGGAGTAAGACCTAGGAGACCTTATTTATTTATTTATTTATTTATTGAATTTGTTTATTGAATTTATACCCAACCCTCCCCTAGCTTAAAGCCCCACTTTTGCATGGATGTTTGGACGTCCTTGGGCCAGTCACTCTCTCTTAGCCTAACCTAGTCCCTCACAGGTTGGTTGCCATAAGGATACAGTGGAGGAGGACAAGAACAACGTTGGGTCCCCCTGGAGAGCAAAACGTGTTATAAGTATCTCAGTAAATAAAATAAATTCCATGTCTACCATGGTAGATGGCTCCTCAGTCATACCTCCCAAATAACTGTGGATAAGATCATAGTCTCGAGTTTTCAAATTTTCTCATTCTACAGAACACATATTTTGCCCAGATCTTCTCTTTTCAGTTCATATTTGTAAATGCATTGCCTATCCCTGACTAAATTTGTGTGCCACTGTGCAGACTTTTTTAAAATAATAATAATGGTAGGCTTCTTGTATATAGTAAAATACTGAAACCTAATAAATTCAAAGGCAGATCTGATTGGGGAAATGGGTGTGGCAAAGGGGGCAGTCAGTTACAAAAAGGTATATTATTTCAAACCCTTATAAGCATGAAAAATAACTTGAACAAAGAGACTAGCAAAGTCAATAGGCACCGTGTTTTTAAATCATAGATTGTGATTGTGCAGTGATCACATTTTTGCCAGGAGCTATGTGGACTTTTGCACCAATTGATAAGCGGCTTTATTGAGCGTGAGAATGAAATGTTTCTGAGCCCTACTAAGAACGTGTTAAAATGCTGCATTTTTAATTTTCTTCCTTAACATCTGCAACACTCAACACTGCAGATGAAGGGTGTTCTCAGGAGATGGTATCTCCTGTTGAAGACATGCTGTTCCTGGTTCATCACAACTGAACCATGTTGTGGAGGAGGGGAGCAAAAGCACTTGTTCCTGATGTCATGCCCATACAAGTTAAGCATGATAAGGTTAAAGATGTCACAGGACAGCACCGAGTGTTTGTTTTTATCTCTGCATCATCTGGAACAAGCAAGACAGAAACTTCCAAAAGGAGTGCAATGACAGAACATTCTGAGAAGTCGGCAAAGCCCCTCAAAGTGGATTGGAGTAATGCTGTCTTTGAACTCTTTTTTCATTTCAACAAACCAGCGTATAAACTTTTGAAAGTCAAATTGGCCTTTGTCAGTCTCTTGTCTTGGCATTGTTTAAAAACAACAATACTACCCCCCAGGAATGTGGGTAGAGCTTGGTAGAGTCTGCTGTGTTGTGGGTGGAGCCTTGTAAAATGTAGGAGTGGATCCAACCAACTTTTCTGCTGATGAAAAGGGAGGTTGTGTTGCAGTTGATGCTTAGACCAAAGTGTGTATGGCAGGGTCCGTAGTATGGAGGAGGATTAAATGAAAACGAGTAACATCTGTCTGGATCCAACTCATGATATTTACTGCATTTCCATCATACTAATCATCTTGTGACACGTGTTTTTATTTGTTTAGACCGGGCTGCAAAATACTGTGTGTTTTGGTAGTGCTACTTGCATCACACAGACTTTAATTGCTCAGTGGATTGATTTGACTATGAGGTGTCTCCCCGATTCAGTAATGGTGTAGTGAAAAGAACAGTGCAGTTCCAACCATGGTTATACCCTTCCAAGCCAATTGACTTCTGCTAAGGATTACCCTGGTAGATGGCTCCTCAGTCAGTATATTTCATTTAAAAGCTGGTAACGTCAAGATTAGACTACTATACCATGCTGTGTATGGGGATGCTCTTGAAGACAGTTCAGGAATATCAGTTAGTTCAGAACACAAGAACAAGAATTTTAAGAGGCCGCCACTAGAATTAGCATAACAGTTTTGTATAATTTACTTCTGTATATATGGAAATATTTATGCCCTACCTCTCCTCTTGGCTCCAAGTGGCTTGAGTGATTTGATAGGGCTTTTGATGCATTTCATATAAACAGTATCTGCATTTTTTATTTTGAATGCTCCTTTGCATTGTAGGAATATAAATTCTCTGTGATAAAATAAACAAATTGATCACCAATATTTATAAATAAGAAAATATCAGCATGCAAATGCTTGGTTGATTAATAATATCTCCGCTTGTTGAGCCACTGAGAGGTCTAGTTCTGCTCTATAAATTACCATTTTTGTGGGCTGGAAGATCTTGTTTTGTGTATCTGTGGAATAAAGAATATTAATGTTTGTGAATGTAAATCTTCTCTAGAATCAATTGAAAAAAGGCTCTGTTTAACACATACCAAGTGAGTGTTGTTGGTTTTTTTAGTGAGTTGTTAATGAGGCAAATGCAAATTTAAAATGATTAATAAGATATGGGTCTTATTTCTGCCATTGAAAACCCTGTATTTCAGAAGAATAAACTTTAGAATGTCTGTATTTTTGCTTTTCTTGTTCTTTTTGGTGAGTATTTTGTGTGTGTGCGTATGCCTAGAAGTCATGGTTAATTTCTGGCAACTCCTAGTGGGGCTTGGACATTTCAGAGAAGTGGCTGACTATTGCCTGCCTCTGTGTCCTAGCCCTGATATGCTTTGGAGTTCTCCTATCCAAATACTTGCCAGGGTCAGCCCTGCTTAGCTTCCAAGATCTGACGAGATTGGACTTGCCTGGGCTATCCTGGACAGGGTTATATTTTTGCTTTTCAAAGCTCAGGTTGCAAGAAAAGTTAGTGAAGAGGTTATAGGAAATATCCCCAAAAGTTGGATAATAAATTGAATATAATGACAAGTTAAATAAATTTCCCATTGCACCATGGTAGTTTTTTAAAATCTCACTATTCGCTTTATGATAGAGTATATCGTAAATATATTTTTAAAAATGCGCATACATATGCAAATTATAGTAAAGGCTCTATTAAGATATCATTTTGAAACAATTTCTCACTAGTTCATTGTCTTTATCTGCATTAGTGCACATTATTTGGTTTCATGTTGTCTAATTATAATATTTCTGTCTCTTAAGGCCTATTAAACACATTCTTCTAGCCTCTCTCTTTTTCTATTTCTCATGTGTACAGATAAATTTTTTCCATTAATGACAGAAATTTAATTTATACTAAACAACCCGCTTGGCTGGGAACCAAATTACATTTTCCCATCCAAGTTACAGTAAAAGGACAATTGATTTTGGAACTGTCCTCCCAAGTTATTGTTGTGGTGGCTGTTTGTAACTCTGGATCTTGCTTCCAGTCCAAGACCAATACCATATGGTTTTTGTACTGGCAGCTGGCTTGCCAGATTTTTCAAATTAACTATTCAGTAATATAATATTTATTGTGATAACTAGGAATAAGACCCATTGTGGAAATAAATACAATGGGTGCTAGAAAGAGGCTCTGGGAGAGTGCCAAGGCTGTGGGCACTCAGAATCAATTTGCTATGGCAACCTCAGCAGGGTATAAGAACACAGAGTCCACCATTTTCTCCAGGGGAATGGAGATTGGCAACAGTGGTTACCCATTACAGAGTGGTTGGTTTGGAGGGCAGAGTCTATGGGATTGTACCTGTCTGAGGCCCCACTCCACCCTCTCCAGGCTCCATCTCTCAAATCTCCAGAATTTTCCCACGTGGAGTTGACAACCCTATCTAATTCCCAGCCAAGCATCAATCTACCTTCATTTCCCCCTCATTGATCAGCTTTCCATCTCCCCCTTACCAGCAGCCCCCACTATGCTCTGAAGTCCTGACTGCCACATAACTTTGCCTGTCATAGGGGGGCCAACTCAGCAAGGTATAAGGACACAGAGTCCACCATTTTCTCAAGTGGAACTGATCAAATCATTTCCCCCTCATTGATCAGCTTTCCATCTCCCCCTTACCAGCAGCCCCCACTATGCTCTGAAGTCCTGACTGCCACATAACTTTGCCTGTCATAGGGGGGCCAACTCAGCAAGGTATAAGGACACAGAGTCCACCATTTTCTCCAGGGGAACTGATCAATGCCATCTGGAGACCAGTTGGAATTCTGAGTCATCTCCAACCCTCAGCTGGATTTTGGCAACAGTGGTTCCCCATGAGGGAATGGCTGGTTTGGAGGGCAAAGTCTATGGCACTGAGGTCCCATCCCTTCTCAAACCTCACCCTTCCCAGGCTGCATCCCTCAAATCTCCAGGAATTTTCCACCTGGAGTTGGCAACCCTATCTCCTTCCCAGCCAAGCATCAATGTACCTTCATTTCCCCCTCACTGTTCAGCTTTCCATCTCTCCCCACACCTGCAGCCTCTACCTGGAGTTGGCAACGCTATCTCCTTCCCAGCCAAGCATCAATGTACCTTCAT
>NW_015170900.1:914507-924077 GCF_001447785.1 Gekko japonicus | reverse complement strand
TTCCCCCTCACTGTTCAGTTTTCCATCTCCCCTCACACCTGCAGCCTCTACTGTGCTCTGAAGCCTTGGCTGTCATGGGGGGAGGGGCCTGTCAGCAGGGCAGAAGGACACAATGAGTTTTCTCCCAAGGCCCAAATAGGTGTGGAAAGGGCCTTTTAATGACAGAAACCAAGCTTGGTTGACCAGCAGCAGGCACTGAGGGGAAAGTAGGCTTCCCAGCTCTTAGGAAAATATCTGGAGATTTCATCACTTGACCCAGAGTACCTATCTATACCTTGTGGCTAATAGCCACTAATGGACCTCTGCTCCATATGCTTATCTAATTCCCTTTTGAAGCCGTCCATGCTTGTAGCCGCCACCACCTCCATCGTGGTTCATCAAACTGTAGAGTGAGCACCATGGTAGCCATGGATTACACTGCACTCTTCTAGTGAGGACTGGGCCCAGTCAGGTAGCTTTTTCACGATGGTCTTCTCTTAACTCATTAAACTCAAGGGCAACTCACCATGAGATCCTTGTGGAGCTTCATTAGTGCTCCAGCACCTAGTACCCCGCCCTTCACTACCCAAAGGAGTCTCAGAGCATCTTACAAACTCCTTTCCCTTCCCCTCCCCACAACAGACACCCTGTGAGGTAGGTGGGGCTGAGAGAGCTCTTTCAAGAACTGCTTTTTCAAGAACAGCTCTTGACAGAACTATGGCTTGCCCAAAGTCATCCAGTAGGTGCAGGTGCAAGTGGAGGAGTGGGGAATCAAACCTGGTTCTCCCAGGCCACTACCATTCGGCAAATATATATGAGAGATTACTGGGTCAGTGGGGGGGGGGGAGGAAGGAGGAATGAAAGAAAGGCCTCAGTGGAAATTTGTAGGGTAGATTCCTTTCCTCATATTGTAGTGAATGATACTTTAGATATACCTTTGTCAGTACTGAACCTTTAAATAGTAGTATCAATTTCAAAATGGAACAGAACAGCAGTTTTGGGAAATGCGGGGCAACATAGTGCTAGAAGCGGCCTGAGTGCTGATCGCCCTAAAATAAGTGCAGAACCAAGAAGAAGCCCCATCTCAATACAGCAGTGAAAGCAGGAGGGGAGGCAGAATGGAAGACTGAGATGCACTCAGAAACCAAGGGAAAAGACAGATGCAGAAAGGGACAGTCTCTCTCATCCAGGTTGACTTTCCATTTGTAGTTGCTGCAGTCCTCATTGGCCCTCTGACAGTCCCTCCCTCAAGGCCAGTCCTTTCTCCTGTAGGAAGGCTGATTGTTATCTTCTTGATTGCTTCTCTCTGGGAGGTGTTTTTTACTTCACCTTCTCTGCTAATGCCAAGTTCTGAGCTTTTTCAATGATCTTTCCCAGGCTCCTGGCTCTTATTGCTGCATTCCACATTCCTGTTGCCTCCTGGACCTCAGTCAGCAGTCCTGTCCCTCTCTTGCCTGGTCTTAGGCACACTCCATCCTCCCCTAAATTCCTTCGCCTCTCCCTTTTATTTCCTGGCCCCTTTGCCTCCATCATGTTCATGATTGCTCCCACCTGGACTTTCGTGCAAATCCTTTGCCAGCTACTCTTTGGTAAGGGGCTACATCACCCTTAGCTCAAGGCTGGCTCTCAGCTGACTGTCAAGTGGTGGGCTGTTTATGGGCCAGTCACTGCCAACCAGCTGACCGGCAGGTGTTTCCTTAAAGGTACCACATGTGTTGCTGACTTGGTGAGGTGGTTGCCTAGGGTTGCTCCTCGGATCCCCTCAGCGTTGGGGATCCTTGGGGTTCTTCTCGGGGTGGGGGGCTTTAAAAAAACCAATTTTAATATGGTTTCAGGAGCCACCATTTACAAGGAAAGTAATCAAAAAATCCAGTGGTCAGGTCCAAGCATCCGTTAATGCCAAAAACAGCTCCACAGATCACAGCCTCAATACATCCCCTAAACAGTTGCTATTAAAAAGGGGACATTTTTCCAAAATGAATGTTTTTGGAAGAAGGTCCTCCATATCAAAATATTTGTATATACTTAGCGAGAGGGGAATTGATACTGTTCTTGTACCAATTTGTGCTACCTAGTAGTCATGCCATATACTAAGCTGAAAAAGCTGACATGCACTATCTCTTCCGTACCACCATGAGTTCTCAAAGAGCCTAGCTTGAGTTGTGCAAGTCATTGGTCTCACAGCCGTTTTATTTGCATATGACACTGGTGGAAGGAAGTCAGAATGAGCAGTGGCTACAAACATCAGCCCTGTTCCTAAACGTCAATGGGAATTATTTCCCTGGTTTCTTTTTGTTTGAATGGTGAAAGTTAAGGCAATGTTCTGAGTGTTTGCAAAAAGCAAACAGCTCCTCTGATCACCTCCCATATTTGTAATTGTTGATTTGTGCCTCACAGTCTTCTGTGGGTACAATAAAGACACTCGTATCTTTGGAAGAGATGAGACCAGTAATCAAAGCTAGGCCACATTAACATTACATTTAAATGTTTTTTTAAAAGTTTGTTCTGTAGCTCATGTCAGTTGACAGTATGCCCTGCTGGGCTTCCGTCTAATGTAATTTTAATGTTGGCATTTGTTTATAGACTGTATTAGAATGGCATTGTTTCATTAACCTCTCCTTTCTAAATTTTACGTGACTTGCTGATGTCTCTCTTGACTTTTCCAGATGGGCTCAGAGAGTGGCTGACGTAAAATGAATGAATGAGTTTGCTAGACAGATGGAAGGTGCCAGGTCCTTTCAGATCCCAGCTTGGTGCTCAGCATGAGAGCTGATGCTTCTAGGGCAGCATTGCAGCAGGCGACATAAACATCCCATATTAATCCTTTTCCACAGAGAACCCCAAATCAGAACTGCAATCATTGGCTGCAATGCTATAGGATACAGGATTTTCTTGTGAACTTCATTTTTGGCTATTGGGTTTGCTTTTTTTTTTTTTGCATATATATGTATACAATATGTTTATATTTAATTTGATGATTTCTACTATACCGTTAGAGCTGTTTTCGATGTGCTTCTTAAAAACTATTTTCCCAAAGCCAAGAAACCATAAAATATCAGAACTCTGTTAGCCTAATTGCTCTGAGTTATTGTCAGTATTGGGGAATATAAGATATTATAAAATAGCAATAGGCAATAAGGGAACAAACACCTTTGTATACAGAAGTCCCGCTTCTTCCAAAGATACCAGAAATAGACACGGAAGCTGGCTTCAGTATAAAAATGATTTCCTTTTACTGGAGATTCTTCACAAACAAACAAGCACACACACACACAGTTACACAGCTTCTAAGAAAATTAGATAGACAATCAAGAGACGTTTGCATGAGCAGGAGATTGTTGGGGGGGCGATATTTACCTGTCCTGATGAGATGATGTGTCTCAGTGGAAAAATAGGGGAGACTAATAAGCCTCCGGGGAGGGTGGGATAGAAATGTAAATAATAAATAAATAAATAAGAAATTAGAATTATGCTAGGAGGGCGGGATAGAAATGTAATAAATAAATAAATAAATCAGAAATTGGAATTATGCTAGGAAATGAAATGGAAATTGTGCTCTGAACCGGCAGAAGCACGTGGAAGACTCTGGCTGCAGTTCAAGAGTCTTAGAGAGCCAGGGTGGGTTTCAGGATAAGAACATAAGAACATAAGATAGCAAGAGCTAAGAGGGCGTAGAGAGAGTGAGCACGTTGCTGGGTGCCCACTTTTGTATGGGGGCTCTGGGGGAGAGGGCTTTGCTGGCTACCTTTCTTGAGACCACCCCTTGGTGGTCCGTTCCAAAAGTCACATCCACAATGGGAAAAGGGACTTAAGGGGTTGGCCAATGTTGAATTCTAACTGAACTTATTTATTTATTTATTTATTTTGAGATTTATATCCCGCCCCATCCAGTATTCAGCTCGGGGCGGCTAACAGGCGGCAATGCCGAGGTTAAAATATACATATAACAACATAGTAAAAACAGATATCTATCATAAAATTGGTGCTATCAGAAACACCTCGAGGGTCATAATGACTCATCGGCTAGCACCTATTGTGTTCTTTGTCTCAGGGCTGCAGAACCGGTTCCTGGAATGGATGAGGAAGGCCAAGTCCTTTGTCAAGTGAAAGGCAGGAAAGAGTCTTTTGTGCCTCTCAATGCAGAGAAGGTGGAGGGGGCTGCCAGCATGATGAAGAAGGACTTCTTTAATGGCGTTGGGAGTCCTTAGTTTAAACAGCAGTGGCAGATGGATGTTTTGGAGTGTTCCATGTGTTTAGGGATACATCTGGAACGGGGCAACCTAGGGAACCACGGGCACATCGTCTCAGGCTTTTGCTGGCGCATGTCTGGCATCACAATATGGTCACCCTACATCAGTCTTTTTTGCACATTTTATACACAGTCCATTTATGTCCATAAAAGCGCACAAAGCTCCTTGCTAGCCAACAACTCACTTCTCCTACTCCATGCTATTTCTTTATCCCATGTGGATTATACCCACCTGCGTCCTTAGAAGTAGATGTTTTCAGCTCAGTGGTTGTGCATGTGTTTTGAATGCATAGCATTCCAGGATTAATCCCTGACATCTTCAGTTAACGAATTTTTGGGGGCAGGGGTGAGAATTCTGCTTGACTCCTTGGGGATTTGCTGCCAAAGTATTTATTTAAATGTTTATTCCCCACTTTTTGACAGATAGTATTCAGACAGGCACTGATGGTCTGAACATTCTGACTTTGTGTAGGCAGTTTCATTATGGGAGAGAAGTGTGTTCCTTATGTGAGGCTGTGACAGCTCAGGAGGTGGTATCCATGTCTTTTTCCCGTAGCTTTGGGGCAAAAAACAAAGCAAACAAACAAGAATACAACCAGAGAAGAAATGGTTGAACAATGGTTCCACACCCATGCCTCTGCCTCTTCTGCTTTGAATAGCAAAGACTTGCATTCATGGAGTGCTGCATTCAGTTGCTGCAAAGCAGTCCTTCCCCTCCTGTACCTGTTTCTAGCTCCACCAGCACCTTCAGTGGGGACTGTGGAGGTAATGGGTTGATGGCAAAGAATCTAGTGGAGTTGGGTGCTGGGAAGGCTACAAGGCTATAGCAGCCAAAACAATGAGGGTCCAGTGGGGCTGATCTAATTCAGACTGAAATGTGAGGAGGCAGCACAGGGCATGACAGGAGATGGAGTGAATTTACCTTATAGCTGGGTTTGGGCTTTGTGAAGGACGGTTGAATTGTGACCCTCTTCCCCACCCCCCCAAGAGTAAAGGGTCTGGTTGGAATATAGTATACCTTCTGCCCACTGTACGGATTGGGGGCTTTGGCTGAATCACTCTCCCTCCAGATCTGGTGAGGGCCTGGCAGCTCCCCACATTTTTCTTCGTCCTCGTGTGCAGTCCATTTGGAGTCTTGTCATCCTTTGTTTTTGGCATTTCAGTGGGCAGCCAGCTATATGATAGGCCGTGGCTGGGGGCAGCAGAATAGCAGCTGGTGGAGGATAGGGCAGGGGTCCTTCCATCCCAAGGGACATCAGGCAAGCTGAGACAGTGACACACAGGGCCAGGCAGAGCTGCACAGCAAGAGGGAACAATGTCCCCAGTCCTGATATTTGTGGTCAGACTGACCTTGTATTGCTAACCTCATGTCTGAGAAGGCAACAAGCAGCCATTGCCCCGATGAAATGGGCTAAAGCATATGTGAGACGGAGGTGCTTCTCCCAAAACGAAAGCCTTGGGCAGTTGGCCTGGAGATTTGAAGATCGTTCAAAATGTGAGGTTTTGGGGTCAGTAACTAAGATGTGGCCACACATGGAAAATAATTACAACAATGGGTTTCTGAGGAAATGCAGGAAGGGGAGAATGATTTGGAAGTCCAATTCCTAAAAATCTCCCACTCCAGATTACTTTAAAGTATGAGGGGCAGAGTATTTTTGAATTCTCCCTAGAAAGTAAAATGACTAAACGGAGGCTATTGTATTTTCTTTTTCTTTCTCCCCATGTTTTATTTATATATTTTCAGTAAACCATACATAGAAAGATTTAACAAATCTTGTACAACAAGATAGCTGACTTTGGAGTCATATGTAATGCTTATTGCTATATACACTAACCAGGTATAGAATTGTTTCCATCTACATTTAAACAACTCATCATCTTTACCCTGTAATATTGTAGATAATATATCCATTCCTACCACCTCTAATATCTAATACATTAATTCCTTCTTAGAGGGTATTCCCTTTTGTTTCCAATACTTGGCAAATAGAATACGTGCTGATGTGATTATATATGTAATAACATATTTCTCATCTACTCTATATTCATCAGGTAGCATGTTTAAAAGAAAGAGTTCCGGAAATAAAGGTATATCCATCTCTAAAATTTCTGAAATAAGTTTATGAACCTTGTGCCAATAACGTTGTGTTACGTTGCACCTCCACCAATTGTGGTAGAAGGTGCCCACATTATTTTTACATTTCCAGCAAATTTTGATAAGTTTGGATAACATTTCGCCGATTTATCTGGTGACCAGTGCCACCTGTGAATAATTTTGTACACATTTTCCTTATATGGGATTGACCTTAAATATTTCACAGTTTTCCACGTCTTGGACCAGGTATCTATATCTATAGTACGTCCAAAATCTTGCATCCATGTGACCATAGAGCTTTTCACTGTTTCATCATATGTATAATCATCAAGGAGAAAGTTGTATATCTTCTGTATTAATTTATTGTTTGTAGATAACCAAAGTTTGTCTAGATCAGATTTTCCTCGATAAAAGCCCTTGATTTTATCTATATCGTATCTCGCATTCAACTGCATATTCTCCCACCAAGTCAGTTTAATATTTTGCTTCGCAAAAGTATCCTGTGAAATCAAATTATCATCCCCATCTAATAGGGTTTCATAACTTAACAATTTCGAGTGAGACATAAGGGAGGGTTTAATAAAAGCTTCTAGCAGTGATATCCATCTCAGAGTTTGGTTATAGAAACACTCTTTAACTTCTTGCCAAATTTTATTTAGTGCTTCTCTTATAGTGTGTTGCTTAAAGTTAGCTATTGTATTTTCTTGACATCATGAGAAGACAAGACTCTCTGGAAAAGACAACAACATTAGGCAAAGCTGAAGGTAGTAGGAAAAGAGGAAGACCCAACGTGAGAGGGGTTACTCAGTAAAGAAAGCCATGACCTTCAGTTTGCAAGACCTGAACAGGGCTGTCTGTGATAGGACATTTTGGAGGTCATTAATCCATATGGTTGCCCTCAGTTAGAAATAACTTGATAGCACATAACACACACATTTTTCTGCATTCCTGGGTAGTCCCTCAAGTAGGCAGAGATTCCTGCTTCATCTGTTGTCTGCACAAGAACTAGCCAGTTTATTGTTAGATAAAGGAACTGAGAGTCATAAATTTTGTAGCTCCTCTTATGTTCTACAGCACCAGTCTCTAAGGCCTTTTTAGAGCATGAGAAAACCCGGATCATGGTAATCCTTTTTGGAGCAGGATTCTAACAAGAAAAACACCACTGCAGGGAAAGGCATCTATGTAAAAAAAAAGAAAGAAAGAAAGAAACACCTGAGCATTTAAAAGAAACGAAAATTGGCCAGGAAACCCCCATAATAGAGGGGTAAAACTTCTCTAAAGGACTTGGTTTTTCTTCCACACTCAATATAACTTGCTCTGTTCTATCGACAGGTGCTTTGCATAGAAGGATAGTTTGTAAATGGAAAGGTTGCCTTATTGTACAGAAAGTGAACCAATGGTTATTGGGCATTTGCAGATTCTCCACAAATAGACCCTGTCTGTGCACTTTAGGTATTTGGATAAGATTTATTAAGGACAGTTAAGCAACAAACTTTCTTGTAAGTTCGTGAGTATATGCACAAAACACAATGCTAATTTTATGGGCGACCTGAGTGGAGCAGGCAGTTCAGTTCTTGTTTGTACTTCTGCAGATGCAGTTCCTTTGAAGAGGACGTCCTTCTTCACCCAAAGAGTGATTAACACTTGGAATTCACTGCCACAGGAAGTGGTGGGTGCTACAAGCATGGATGGCTTCAAAAGGGAATTAGATAAGCATATGGAGCAGAGGTCCATCAGTGGCTATTAGCCACAAGGTATAGCTAGGGGCTCTGGGGCAAGTGATGCTCTGTCTTCTTGGTGCTTGGGGGGGGGTCAACAGTGGGAGGGCTTCTAATGTCCTGGCCCCACTGCTGGACCTCCTGATGGCACTGGTATTTCTGGCCACTGTGTGACACAGAGTGTTGGACTGGATGGGCCTTTGGCCTGATCCAACATTGGTGTCTCTTATGTTCTTATGTTCTTGCCAAATTTTATTTAGTGCTCCTCTTATAGTGTGTTACTTAAAGTTAGCTATTGTATTTTCTTGACGTCATGAGAAGACAAGACTCTCTGGAAAAGACAACAACATTAGGCAAAGCTGAAGGTAGTAGGAAAAGAGGAAGACCCAACGTGAGAGGGGTTACTCAGTAAAGAAAGCCATGACCTTCAGTTTGCAAGACCTGAACAGGGCTGTCTGTGATAGGACATTTTGGAGGTCATTAATCCATATGGTTGCCCTCAGTTAGAAATAACTTGATAGCACATAACACACACATTTTTCTGCATTCCTGGGTAGTCCCTCAAGTAGGCAGAGATTCCTGCTTCATCTGTTGTCTGCACAAGAACTAGCCAGTTTATTGTTAGATAAAGGAACTGAGAGTCATAAATTTTGTAGCTCCTCTTATGTTCTACAGCACCAGTCTCTAAGGCCTTTTTAGAGCATGAGAAAACCCAGATCATGGTAATCCTTTTTGGAGCAGGAGCAGAAAAATACCACTGCAGGGAAAGGCATCTATGTTTTAAAAAAAAAACCCCGAACACCTGAGCATTTAAAAGAAAAGAAAATTGGCCAGGAAAACCCCATAATAGAGAAAGTTAGTAAAACTTCTCTAAAGGACTTGGTTTTTCTTCCACACAATATAACTTGCTCTGTTCTATCGACAGGTGCTTTGCATAGAAGGATAGTTTGTAAATGGAAAGGTTGCCTTATTGTACAGAAAGTGAACCAGTGGTTATTGGGCATTTGCAGATTCTCCACAAATAGACCCTGTCTGTGCACTTTAGGTATTTGGATAAGATTTATTAAGGACAGTTAAGCAACAAACTTTCTTGTAAGTTCGTGAGTATATGCACAAAACACAATGTCTTTCTGTCCACTGTGTGACACAGAGTGTTGGACTGGATGGGCCTTTGGCCTGATCCAACATTGGTGTCTCTTATGTTCTTATGTTCTTGCCAAATTTTATTTAGTGCTCCTCTTATAGTGTGTTACTTAAAGTTAGCTATTGTATTTTCTTGACGTCATGAGAAGACAAGACTCTCTGGAAAAGACAACAACATTAGGCAAAGCTGAAGGTAGTAGGAAAAGAGGAAGACCCAACGTGAGAGGGGTTGACTCAGTAAAGAAAGCCATGACCTTCAATTTGCAAGACCTGAACAGCCGAGATAGGACATTTTATTAATTAAATAAATTAATCCATATGGTTGCCCTCAGTTAGAAATAACTTGATAGCACATAACACACACACATTTTTCTGCATTCCTGGGC
>NW_015170900.1:889081-913674 GCF_001447785.1 Gekko japonicus | reverse complement strand
TGAAGAGATTCTGGTGGCAAACTGTTGTGAAGACCAGAGAGAGTACAGACTGTCTCGTGGATTGTTGTTTAATGTGCTGAAATACAGGATTCTCTCTCATCCCTGGACTTGGGACCCTCAGTGCCATGTGCAACACGCTTTCTGGCAAAAAATAAAAGCAATGACATCCTGCCAGGGTGACACTCTAGGACTCACCCCAAACTAACGATAAAGTTTTGAGTATATTCTAGAGTGCCACGTGTATAGAAATATTGTTTCTAAATTCAGCATGCGTTCTCCTGGGATGACATTCTGTGTGTCTATTTCCTGTTGCGGGCCAAATGGCCGAGTGTGAGACCAGATGGCCTGAGCCACCTAATAGCCATGCCATATAATCATGCACATTCCTTAACACTTCTCTGTTGAGAGCTAGACTTTAAGGCTCCGCTCTATGGCTCACACACACCCCTACTGCTCGTGATTGGCTGATGGCCACAACTGATGATGACTGGTATGGGGGGTATAACTCCGTGGTTCTCTATGGAAGAGCTCGCTTGCTCTTGCTGTCTTGCTCTCTCCTGGAAACCTGACTTTTGAAACAAGTTTTTCTTTGTGAACTGGTTGCCAACCTTGTGTTACTGTGGAGCTGTATTTCTGAACAGATCTGGACTACATACCTGTGCAAGATGGGATTTCTCTTCAAAATCCCTTGGTGCCTACAATGCAATGGATGCTCTTGAACTATTGATACTTAACTCAGTAACTATGATTATTATTAATGTTTAGTAAGGGCAAATAGCCATAGGTTTTTGTTATTTTTGTATCATCTAGTAGTCTTTTGCTATGCTCTGCACTGAATAAAGATCATTCATATTTGTAATTGTCTCTGATGCTGTAATTGAGCTCCAAGGCTAAATCTCATGTCTAAGCTGACCACAGAGCTACCAAAGTGATAATAATTGTATGCACCCAGAGTTGCTGATGTGTTAAGTCCCAGATGCCAGCTAAGAGATTGAATCTCTGCTCTTAGGCTAGGTGGGGACCCCTGTGAAGAGATTCTGGTGGCAAACTGTTGTGAAGACCAGAGAGAGTACAGACTGTCTCGTGGATTGTTGTTTAATGTGCTGAAATACAGGATTCCCTCTCATCCCTGGACTTGGGATCCTCAGTGCCATGTGCAACACGCTTTCTGGCAAAAAATAAAAGCGATGACATCATGCCAGGGTGACACTCTAGGACTCACCCCAAACTAACCATAAAGTTTTGAGTATATTCTAGAGTGCCACGGTGCAGTGATCTTGACATTTTCCCTGCCCCCCAAACTCTCCCAGAATGTCTTCCAACATTTGGACCTCCCAGACGTCTGCATTCAGTGTGTGTCCATTGACATCTCCCACGTTCTGTCCTCTCCTGACTTGATGTCCCAAAAAGCTGCTTTAGTTATTTTGGCAGTGACCCAGGGGGAGAAAGCTCTGGAGGCTTTGGATCTGCCAAGCAAATCTGATGCCATCCCTTACATTACATGCAAGATGTTTGTTTCCTCTCGATTATTCTATCGGTAAGTTAAGATTGTTCACAAAATGTATTGGGAGCTAGTTTGTTAGGAAGCATCGAGCTGTTTGCACAGACAGTAAATCATTATTGTACATTAATGATGTAGGGTTGCATGCCCCATAAAACCATCTTCCTTCTTTGGGGAGAAAAGTTTAGTTCAGTTATTGGACGACTGTAACAAGTAAGGATGTGAGCTGGCATTAGTGACGACCACTTTGTGAACAGCTAAATTATCCCTGAACACTCATTGTGCTGCTCGGGCTCTTCCAAATTTAAATTGATGCCAATAAGAGTTGAAACCCTGTAACATTCGCCAAGAGAGAGAGCGAGAGAGAGAGAGAGAGAGAGAGAGAGAGAGAGAGAGAGAGAGAGATTTTTAGCTCCAGAGAAAAATAGCTTAATAGTAAAAATAAAAACTGAAATGTACCATTAAAAAATGGAACAGTATACTTGGACTGAAATTGCATTGCACTGTAAGTCCATTTTACTCTGAGACATAGCATTATATATCTGAAGATGCATGGGATGGAACTGTTGGAAGTGTAATGCATTTATATCAGAGAGACGGTGAACAAATTCTCAAGTGGTTTCTGAGATTTTGTCCAAAATAGGCAGATACAGGGACATATCACAGTTTCAGCATTCTATTTCCATGGGTTTCCCACTATTAGCATAACTCTTATCATGAAGGATCATACCCATATCCTTCAAAAGTGGTCCTTTATTCCTATGTTTAGGTTTCAATCTTTCCCTTTTAAAATATCCTATTGCATTTGGAACTGTGGCATTTGAAACATATTGGATATATTAAATGTATTTCTAGAAAGACTGCTGCATTAGATCCAGGCTTCTGAAAGCACATAGATACAGTAATGGCTTGAACTGCTTGAGAATGATACTTAGGCATTTCAGAATCCACAACCAACATGTTTTTTCTTTGTTGGCTGGGAATTGCTTTTGTGCTGGGAAACCTCAGGGAGGTACTGTACAGAAGCCTAATGGCCCAATCTCGTATAGACCTGAGTAAACCTACTTAGGATTGCTCTAGTAGTCCTCCTTTCCCAAGGGTATTATTGGCTGTGGGACAAACAAACATGGCATTCTCTAAAGCCTAAATCAGTTTAGAGACTTCAGCCACAATTAGAAGTTATTAGAGATTCATCACTGTGAAGGGTAGGGAGCACACTTGTGCCATCTCCTCTTTGGGTTTGCCAAGCTCCAGATGGGGCCTGGAAATCTCCTGGAGTTACAACTGATCTCCCGATTACAGAGATCAGGTCCCCTGGAGAGAATGGCTGCTTTGGCAGTTGCATTCTATGGCATTATACCCCACTGAGGATCCTCCCCTCCCCAAACCCCACCCTCTCAAGGCTCCACCCCCAAATCTCCAGGGATTTCCCAACCCAGACTTGGGAAGGCTACTGGTGATATGTAGTAATACAAACATTTTGGTTTGATGTTGCCTTCTTGTGAGTTTCCCTGCCACAGCAAAGGTAACTAATAAAGTGGCATCAAAGTTCAGAACATTTGCAGCATGGTAACTTCACACAACCAAACATTAGTGTTGCCAACCTCCAGGTGATGTAAACAAGAAAAAAAATGCATGTGCCCAAATTTTAACACCAAAAATCAATGATTTAATAAATTATATAGATATGACATATAAATTACTCAGAGCAAATTTTCCTATGACAGAATAAACAGGTAGAAATTCACAGGTGGAGTTTTTCAAAAAATCATTTGTAATAATAAATTCAAAAAAGGCCTTGGACTGTAAGGTTGTAGTAATGTCTCTGCCAGCTGACTTGACAAACACCCCCCCCCCCCCCCCCGGTTATAAATCTGTTTTAATTATTTTTTCAAGAATTTTGCTGGATTCAACATTTCAAAGATTTTCACCATTATGCCATTTTCATTAGATGGAAACCTTTCCCTCTAATGAAAATGGCATAGTGATGAAATGCTTTAGAATTTTGAAGGGAGGTTCCAAAAAATGATTGATTCTCCATTGGGAATCACTGAGGGTTGCTGTATCTGAATATACTTTATGGATGTCTACATGTAACTTTGAAATGTTGAATCCAGCATGATTCCTGTGATGCCTCTTCCATAATGTCTAATTCCAATGGCATTTCCTTTAGATCAGAAGCAGAAATCTGTAGTGTCCAAGTCTGAGAATGACAGAGCAGAATGTAACATCCCTTGGTTGGTAGCAAACATTTGTGCATACTTTTTCAGTAGACTAAAGTAATACAGTGTGGTGATAGAGAGAGACAGCTGCATTACTATATTTAGAGATGATTGAAGCTCATGATTCTTGAAGACGTGTGAATCTTCTGGGTTATCAGAACTCAGGGAGAATTAAATAAAAATCACATGCATTTACACACACACATCTGTGTGTATCTTTTCTAATTTCTTATGTCAACCAGATATCTATACAATTAAGTACTGCCGCAATGACATCTTTGAATCTGTCTGCTAAGATATATCTGCTAAGATTTCTTTATTTTAAGAGTGAGAAATTAGCTTCATATATTTTGATAAGGACTTGGTAGAATGAATAAATCATAGCATGCAAAAGGATTTTTAATCAAATGGCTTTTGCTGAGGCTTATAGGTCTACCTGTGAACCTATAAGCATCAGCAAAGCATGGCTTTATTTAATCATTTCCCCCCAGAATGCATGCAGAAGTGTGCTGTGTAGTGTTATAGTCTAACAGTTTTCAAATGCTGGCCTAAGCTTCTTTTTCACAAAGAACCTACTTTTGTATTTATGCTTTCAGCTAATTGTTATTTTTCATTGTCCAACTACGATGCAGTGTCCATTTTCTTTTTAGACTGTGAAGGTTTGAAACAATTCTGGGGAAGAGGGATGCTGTTTAGTGAACATGCTTGAGAAACAGGCAATCAGTGCTGAGAACATTCGGTTTGTGGATTCTTGGTTAGGACTGCTGGATACACAAATTTCAAATCCTTGCTGTATTAGGTAAGGTAGATGCTTATGTATGTTGGGTTACATTATAACGCAAGCAGGGTGCTATCAAAATACAGGGCAGGTGGTGCCTTGGAGAGGTGATGATGTTAGCATGGGAGGCAAAGTGGGAGTCTGATGTGCTCAGCAACCACACTGAGTAACATGGAAATGGAATATCAGAAAGCTAAAGAGCTGCCTAGAGAGGTGGTGAGCTCCCTGTCACTGGCAGTCTTTAAACAGTGGCTAGAAAAGCACTTATCAGGGATGCTCTAGGGCGGCTGATCCTGAACAGGAGGTTGGACTAGATGGCCTGTATGTCCCCTTCCACCAATGTGATCCTATGATTCTTTTTGCAATTGCATTGAGAATTGGTCTATTAAACTCTCGACTGTGCAAATTATATCATCAAATCAAGATGTGAGAGTAGAACTATTTGGGGACATGGAGAATATTTGCTTCCAAACTTCTGCACATCACCCACTTTACTGTTATGGACATAACATCAAAGAATCTCAGAAAGGATCAGGAGAGCTGTCTGCCTGAGCGCCAGAGCTGGCGTGTCTGAAATAATGTCCTTGAACAGCTTGTCGGTGTCAGCACTGAGATAGTCAAAGGGCTCAGTCCAAAGATATTTGTTGTCTGGGACCCCGGGTCTTTGGTACAATGGCCTTTAGTGGGGTCCTAAACAATGAACAGTATACAGAAATCAGTCTTATTGTTGTTCCTTTCCTTGTCTTTCCCTTAGGGTTGCCAGCTCTGGGTTGGGAACTACCTGGAGATTTTGGGGGTGGAGTCTGGAGAGGGCAGGTTTTGGGGAGGGGAGGCTCCTTAGCAGGTTCTAATGCCATAGAGCCCACCTTTCAAAGCAGGGGAACAGCTGTTGGCTGTCCGGAGATGTACTGTAGTAGTGGGAGATCTCCAGGTACCACCTGGAGGTTGGCAACTTTGCTTTCACTGTGCAGAGTCACTGCTATATTGCATAACAGCCGCAACAACAATTTGGCTACCCCTCTTGAAGGGGGTGAAACAAGCCTGTGCTAGCATAGCCTTTTCCCTTTCCTTTCTGGACTGGAGCCACTTCTCTCTTGCGCCGAAAAACAGCAGCACACAGATGAGAAGCTTTAAAGAATCCTGTGCTGCAGCGAGTCAGGGAGGGTGGATAAATTATCCAGCAGAGGCTGAATAGCCATCTGTTGAGGATTCTCTCGCATTGGATTTCTTGCACGGAGCAGGGGCTAGGACTAGAGGGCTTAAAAAGCCCCTTCCGGTTCTGTGATTCTGGGAGAGGGGATTCAAGAGGAGGAGGCTGCTGATCTGAAAAGAAACAAAAGTTTTGATTATGCCCATGGGCCTGCGCATGTGCTCCTACAGCTGGCATGCACTGAATAAGCATAAAGCATTTAAAGCCTCTGCAGTGTGCAACCCACTGAATGAATGAGTCCTATGATGGTAATACACAGCAGTGCACAGTAGTGGTACACAGATGCTGTAAGTCTTCTGTCTTTGCACCTCTCTGGGATTGTAATAGTGGGATGGGAGGCTGTAAAGCAGCACGGGGGACCTACCATTCATCCTCATTGTTCACAGGCTGCGCAGGTTCAGAATCTATGGGGAGAGTGTGACATTTGTACAGCTCTGTACCTATCTGCACATGATTAAGCACCTCAGCGATTCATGCGTTTGTGCCCAAGAAAGCAGAACGACACTTCTTCCTATGCCCCTCAGAAAAGATGGAGTGCGGATTGTCTGTCGCTTTGGGGAGGGGGATGTCGCTTTGCCAGAAGCCATTGATTTTGGGGAGGTGAATTATTGGGGTGTTTATGGAGAGTAGTGATTTGAACAATGTCAAGACACCAATCACTGAGTCTTGCTGAAAGGGTTTGTGCACAACTGGTAATAATTTCCTCCCGTGATTTTTTTTTAATGTATGGCCCCACGCCACTTCTGTATTCCAGCTGTTGAATCTACAAGTTTATGGCTAGTTTCCTGTAGCCTCCTGCTTTCAACATGGGCGCTGCTGTTTCAGATTTTAGGACATAATCTGCCATATACATTTAATGCACTTAATGGAAAGAGTGGGTGGTAAAAATCTTGTAGTATAGGACATGAGAAGGCATGATTTGTTTAAAAATCTGGTTTTTCCCCTTTCCCAAATGTCAAACATGCTTTTAAATGGCATGTGCTTATAACTCTTTAAATGAGATGCCAAAACTTTGGAATCTTCCCCCCCCTGTCTACCTCACATTGCCTTTCAGCCTAGAATAACTACCCTCCCCTAGTTATATCAGTTATAATGCGCTTGTGCCTTTAATGGCTATTAAATTCAAGAATCACATCTTTTTAGTACGAAAAAAGTTGTTGGGAAAGCTTCACCTATTTAATTGCTGCCTGTTATGTAACTAAAGACACAGCGACAGGGACTCTGGCAGGACAAAAATAGTGGCCACTTTACCAGACATCACCGAGTGCACTCATATCCTGATAGCAGACCTCCTTGCCATTGTAGGCCTGCCCACTGCTCCCTGCTAGTAGTTTGCTCCTTATGGAGGGGTTGTTTGGCTTCCACAAGACCAATTACCTTTTTTAATGGTTGCACCTGCCCTCTGGCATGGCCTGCTTGAGGACTTATGTGGACCCCCTTCTCTGACAACATTTAGTGTATTATGGCCCCAGTCACACGGGCCAGATAAAGCAGGGGGTGTGTGTGACTGTTTGCCCCAGAGCAAAATAAAGCACGGTAGCCCGATCACACGGTCCCCTGAGGCTTCGCACTTAGGCTGTTAGCTGGTGATCACACGGCGATGCTGGAGCATGGCAAAGAAGCAGCGTGGCACCCCTGCCCCGCATTTTCCGGATGGTAGTGCACTTTCCATGGTACCTTTTTACTGCACATCTTCAGTGGGATGCCACAGGTTGGCCACGGGTGCACTACACTTCCCAGATGATGCGGTGTGATCGTGCACCGAAAATCCGCATGACATTCGTGCCTTTAGCATGGCAAATCCTCCGTGGTAGTGCACTTTCCACGGTACCTTTTTACTGCACATCTTCAGTGGGACGCCACAGGTTGGCCACGGGTGCACTACACTTCCCAGATGATGCGGTGTGATCGCGCACCAAAAATCCGCATGACATTCGTGCCTTTAGCGTGGCAAATCCTCCGTGTGAATGGGGCCTATGTTTATTAGCCATATTTCAGCAGAATTTTTGAAAATCAGCCATTAAGGTTGCCTTCTGCCTGAGCCTTTGTGCAGCTTTGGAACCCATTGTTTATGTGCTGTGTGTGGGCAAGTCCTGTTGTTAATTAACTTATTGGATATTTGTCAGGTTTGGAGGTTTTATTGAGGTCTTCGTATATGGGCTAGATGTGAAACTGCTTTATACTGAATAAGACCATGGGTCCATCAAGGTCAGTATTTTCTATTCAGATTGACAGCTGCTCTCCAGAGTCTCATGTAGAGGCATTTCATGCCATTTCCCACCTAATCTTTTTAGCTGAGGATGCCGGGGATTGAACATGGTACTTTCTGCATGCCAAACAGACACTCTAGTGCTAATGTTTCTTTTAAAATGTTTTTATCACTCACTTGTATTATTTTTTAGCTAATGTTTTTATTCTTTGTTGTTTCATATAGAGGAGAAGAAATGTGGAGAGATAAGAGTCTGATCATTACATACAATAGAATAAGGCAGTAGAGTTGTGAGATGGTAGAAGTAAAGGTAAAGATTTCCCTTGCTCGAAAGCCAGTCGAATCCGACTCTAGTAGGTAGTATTCATCTCTGTTTCTAAGCCGAAGAACCAACACTGTCTGAAGACGTTTCCATGGTCATGTGGCCAGCATGATTAAACACCAAGGCAAATGGAACCCTGTTACCTTCCCACCGAAGCGGTACCTATTTATCTATTTGCAATTTCTTGCTTTCGAACTGCTAGGTTGGCGGGAGCTGGGGCCAGAGATGGGAGCTCACTCCATCACGTGACACTAGGGTCTCAAACTGCTGAGCTACCGACCTTCCGGTCTGTAACTCAGTGCCTTAACCTCTGAGCCACCGCAGCCCGAGATGGTAGAAAGAACTGCATTATTTCAGAATGAAATGTGAAATGTTTCTCTACATCTTAAAAAAAATCTTGGAAGTAACAGTCAAACACACAGGGACCAGCTGCAGGTTCCCCCCTCCCTTTTGTGATACTTTCACCTTTTTGTTAACTTGCTTTACAATTTCATTCAGCTGTTGTACCCAGGCCTACTATGGATTAGGATCTGTATTCCACCCAATAAGCAATCCTGGAGGTTTTTTTGTCATCTTCTGGGTGTGGAACAGCGATCACTGTGGGTGTGGAGGGGGAGGTATTTGTGAATTTCCTGCATTGTGAAGGGGGTTGGACTAGATGACCCTGGAGGTCCCATCCAACTCTATGATTCCATGATTCTGTAGAACACAGGGAACACATATATCCCTTTATTAACTTTCAGCCAACCTGGCTATTGTGAGTGTCAAATGATTGTCGAAATATTACAGGCTGTAAATCCCACTGTGTGTGTCAAATTTATCTCTGACCACCCTGACAGGACAGAGGGTCCCCCCCCCCCCATTTTCTCCCAGCTCTTTTAAAGATACATTTATGGAACCAGCTCCTACACAGCTTCTTTTCTGGAGACATGAAAAAAAAATCCAAAATATTCAAGTCATGGCCCAGGGCATGATGGGGATGGATATGCTGCCACACATCACTTTGCAGTTAATTAAGTAAACCCCTCTGAGACAGGGATTGTTTAGCCAATTAATAAGTAGAAGCATAAAGTGACTTGGCAGATTGTGTCTTGAATCACATTAATAACCACGGAGCCAGGAACCATGCTACCCAATCACAATACATCAGTATGTGCATTTCTCAATGCCCTGGAATACATCTTGGATTTTGGCTTAAGTTTGCTTGTCACTGGTAGCCTAAAGCAGAGCCCAGGGACATAACAGAGAAACTACAAAAGTATTGCTCAGTAATATGAGATAGTGATATACATATATGTAATTTGATTTTTGAATGGTATAATGGGAGAAATATGTGGAGACAAGACCCAATGTAGTGCAGTAGTTTGCATGCCAGGCTAGGGCAGGGGAGATTTGGGTTCAGATCCAACCATATCATGACACTTACTGGCTTCGTCATACTGTCTCAGTTTAGCACTACCTCACAGGGCTATTGCAAGGACAAAATGAGGGAGGGTAAAACTACGGCTACCCCCCTGAGACCCTTGGAAGAAGTACACCACAGAAATGAAGCAATGCAAATAGTGAATTGACTTGTAATTGTATGATTAACAGATTATCACGCCATCACAATCAATTTTTGTATTTGTTTTTTTAAAAACTAGGTGACTGGTAAAGCAGCAGAATGCCTATCTATCCTCTCTGATGGATGGCACATAATTTATTGAAAGGATAACATGTGGTTTTTGTTTCTCTGCATACTGTGAACAGCTGCATCCTTAAACACAGCGATTTCTGTCCTTGTCATCTGTGACATTTCTGTGAGCAGGAGCATACAGCTGTCTTGGAGAAAGAAGGGGGAAAGAATAGACAGGCAGGCAGGCAGGCAGGCAGGCAGGCAGACATATATAGATATGGGTCCTAGGAAGAGCCCAGAATCCTTTAGAGCACACCACAAATTTCGCTGATGCTCCTTCATCCTAAATTTCACATTGGATCTCTAAACTGACTAACGGATGTTGTTGCACTTTCATATATTCCAACAGAATTCCCTTGCCACACGCATAGAAACACTTTGGGAACAGAAATTATTTCTACCTAGATCAATGACAATTTATGTTTCTTGATTTGCTGTCATACCTGGCTTTCTTTGAAGG
Organism: Gekko japonicus; assembly: GCF_001447785.1. NCBI lineage: Eukaryota > Metazoa > Chordata > Lepidosauria > Squamata > Gekkonidae > Gekko > Gekko japonicus. Next base: position 903,297 of record NW_015170900.1, on the reverse strand, counting down.
TAGGAGATGAAGAATGTTCTTTCCCCCTCCTCCTCTTTCTGAAGAAAATCATTCACTGTTTTTGTGTGTGTGGAAAGACTAGAAAATAAATTTAAAAATAAAAATGACACACTGGGCACCTTTCATTCCTCTAGTTCCAGAAATGTGTAGATTGAGGTGGAACTACACCACTGACAGCTTAAAGCGAAGTCATTTGTAATTAATAGCTTGCTTTGGAAAATGGTGACCAGTTGTGAATCATGATTTTGACGCCGTTTTAAGGCAAATGTTTCAGAGGGTGGCCGTGTTGGACTGCAGTAGAAGAGCAAGATTTGAGTCCAGTAGCATCTTAGAGACCAACACGATTTTCAGAGTATGAGCTTTCAGGAAAGAGTCGAAGCTCCCTTCGCCAGGTATGAGTTGGAATGGAGATTCCTTATATCCCAGTCAGAAGGTGGGAAGGGTGTTGCAGAGACGGAACTCAGGATGCAGAGGTACAATGTGCCCTGTAATAATCCTGGTTAGAGCAGAGGGGAAATGCTTGGGGGCAGAAAATTAGCATCTGTAGTGAGATAAGAATCCTGTGTCTCTATTCAGCCCTGGGGAGGGGGGTCTATTATTTTGAACTTGTGACAAATGGGAGCACAATCAAGATTTGCACCTCACTCTTCCCACCCCTCCCCCACGGAAAGAAAGACAATTAGGATGACAGCTGATACTTCTGCAGATGTACAGCACCTAGCATCTGTATTGCTCAGCAGAAAATGTTCTGCCTCTCTGTGAAGGGCCAGAGAGGTGGCATTCTTCTGTTCAGGATACAAATGTTTTTATTATGATGATATTTATTATTGTAGTGGATGGCTTGGGCCAATCATGTAAAGTGCAAAAACATGTGACCCCCCTACTGAAGGTAGGGATTAACTTTCTAAATACTCTTGGGGTTCCCCCAAGTGTGCAGGAAAAAAATAACCAATGAAATTAACCAGAAAAGGGGGGAGGCAGCAGGATGAAGCCTGGGAGTGCTCTAGGTGATGGGGTCTACAGAGATCAGCTGAGCCAGTCACAGGGGGGAAAGGGAGCGTGATAGGGAAATCATCACGTTCTAGTCCCCAAGAATTTATAGAACCCTGGAGAGATAAAGTTGGATAGGGGTATCCAGGTAATTTAATCTTCCTGTGATTCCTCACAGGTACCCAGTATATTCCATTTAACAAACTTCATGGCGGAGTGCCTATTAGCAAGGTGCAGACAAGTTCGAGTGCCTCCATAAGTATGCAGAGAAATCTTGTGTGTGTGTAAATTGCTGTCAAGTTGCAGCTGACTTATGGTGACCTCGTAGGGGTTTCGAGGCAAGAGATGTTTGCCACCGCCTGCCTCCCTGTAGTAACCCTGGAATTCCTTGGTAGTCTCCCATCCAAATACTAACCAGGGCTGATCCTGCTTAGCTATCTCAGTCTCACGATAGCCTGGGCTATCAGGACAGAGAAATCTTAGAGTTCATAAATTAAAAAATCAAAAAACAAACAAAAAGACAGAAGCTGGATTAGAACTGAGCATGCTCATTCCCCTTGAAATACTGTCTGCAGCTGAAAGATAGTTAAGGTGGGCTGTAGCGGGAGGAGACATGGAAACAGTCCTACTCCAGCTGCTAAGAACATCCTGGAGGGGTGAGATTTGGATTGTGAGAAGGTTTAGCTTGTATCAAATTATTTAAAACCTTTTTTAATATGAGCCAGAAGATCCAAAAAGGCGTCTCCACAGTGCCAACAAATGCCATGTGTGGAAGCCTGCTAATATGCATGGATTGGGATTAAAAAAGCTAGAATGTGATCCAACCAAAGTTAATCACCTTTAAATCCTATTAATTTGAATCCATGTTTAGCATGCACTATTCAAATCTTTGGGATTTACAGTGTTTAGCTGTGGCTGGACTCTATCCTTGTTTGCTTACATAGCACAGGCATCACTCTGATTTAATTCACTATAAATAAACTGCAGTTTAAGAAACCTTTTCATAATTCAGCTTGGTGTTAGCCTGCCAACATGCTGCTTGGTGGATTTTTAAACTGGAAAGCACAAATGTATCTAAGGATAATGGGGGGGGGGGAGCTAAATAGGTTCTGATGGTTTTCTGGTGATAATAATTGGTCCGCAAGCAATTCTGTTCTGCCAAAAGCGGCCAGAACTCAGATAAACTTCCTGTCTTAAATTTAGAAGCAGACATGTCAGCAAGGCGCATTATTCCTGTTGTCTAATTATTGTATTTCATTTTGCATTGCACCAGTTTTGTGATGCAAAGAATTAAGGTACATCGAGTCTGCAGAACAAAGTTTGAGTCCAGTGGCACCTTTAAGACCAACAAAGTTTTATTCAAGGTATAAGCTTTTGTGTGCATGCACACTTCTTCAGATACAATGAAGTGGAAATTACCACTCCATACTGCCTGCCTTTGTGTAGTAACCATACTGCGTGCACACGAAAGCTTATACCTTGAATTAAACTTTGCTGGTCTTAAAGGTGCCTCTGGACTCAAACTTTGTTCTGCTGCTTCAGTCCAACACAGCTTCCTGGTTTACTTAGGCTGCTATGAATCCAGTCTGACACAAACAAATACTTCTAAATATAAAAGGGAATGGAATAATTCTACAACGTTTGAATCCAGTGGCACCTTTAAGATCAACAGAGTTTTATTCAAGGTATAAGTTTTCGTGTGCACACACATCTCCTAGTTGTTACCTGTTCCCCAAGGAAGCATGTATAGGCTGAGCTACAAGGATTTGGAACAGATTTGGAAGTAAGCCCTACTGAACATAGTAAGAACAAGTAAACATTGAATATATCTAAAAATTGGCCTTTTAATTACCTAATTGATTGGTATGGTTAATATAAATTACCAACGGGAAGAAACGAGAAGAAGAGACAGCCAGAATCGCAAGGTCAGACAGTTTCTTCCCACAGGTGACAGTCTGAAGAACAAATTTCAGTGTCCTGAAATGTATCTGTTTAATCTAATGCAAGTATGAGATTTGATTTTTCCACAGCTGTTTCCACAAGGGGGTGCAGAAATGACTAGCGCAACCAACTCTGGGTTGGGAAATTCTGGGGCATTCGGGGGGGGGGGTGACACCTGGGAAGGAGCTCCACTAGGTATAATGCTGCAGAGTCCAGTCTTCAAAGCAGTTCGAAGGAAAATGCCTTGAATTTTCTAACATTTAGGATGGAGGAAGATAGAGAAAACTAGGGTGGACTTGGCATCCCTAGGAAAAGCTAACTGAATCCAGCCCATTGCATGTGCATCAAAGACTCTGTAAAATACTAGAAGATCTCCTAAGACTTGTTCAAAGGAAACTGCCTTGAATTTTCCAGCGCTTTGCATGGAGGAATTCAGAGAAAACCAGGGTGATTGGGGCCAGTGTAATGCCAGAAAATCCAGTGGAATTTACTTCTGAGGAAATGTATTTAGGCCTGCATGCTAAATTAGGATGGCTTCACACAAACATCCCTGCCAGCCAGCCAGCCATGTCTGCTTCAGATGGTTTGGTACTTAAAGCCTGTTACTGGAAATAGAAGCTCAGCAGGAGCTCATCTGGGCACGCCCGAAAGAACTGCACATGCCAATAAATAAATTTAAAAATCACACCTGAGTTCAGTCTGCCAACTGCACGTGCAAAGCTGCTCTTAATTATTTGTTCCTAGCCTTCAATTTCTGTGATTTGATATTCACCCAGTAGTTGCCTGTTCTGTAGCTAGCCGGAGAGCTCCTGTTTCCCATGCTGCCCTGCTAGGAAACCTTGCTTGCTTGCTAAATTGATTGCCACATTTTAAAAGAGTGCTCCGTTTAAATATTTAACTTGGAAGAACTTTTTTTCAAAAAGTTACCTGTGACAAGGGATTCCTTTAATATAGATGGCTGGCAGGCCTATTTTTGTGGTGGCTCCAGAATGCAAGAAATGAAGGGTCGCCTGTATTTTATGGACTGTGCTGTGGTTTACAACCACCTGTCAGGCTCGGTCCCATTTCTCTCTCCACTGGATGACCCCAGAGGATGCCACAGTGACACTTCTGACATATGCATTAGTGCTGAGAAGAATAAATACATTTTGAAGTACTTTTAAAAAGTGGCTGCTAAGTGGAACAAACATCTCCATATTTTATTTAGGCTGTCCAACAGACAGAGGGCCGTGCTACTAATGCTGCTGCTTATTTTCTGTTTGGTACTGGAATCACTTATAAAATACACTCTCTATTATGGAGGAAGCCAAAGAGAAAATGTCACCCACTTATAGGGCTTGGATTTAGGAACGGCCTTCATCAGGATACTTTCAGAGATGTGCGAACACTCATTATTTCACTTCCTTTTTGTAAATATCTGTTTCGTAAATATCTGGCTTTGGTCTTCTGCTTCCCCCCTTCCCCTTGTCAGTTTTATAGGTTTTTGTTTGTATTGTGTGTATTTTGTAAGCCTCCTGTACATTTTACACACACACACACACACACGCACACTTGTACATTTTACACACACACACAGATGCATATATACATATATACATGTTGTACAGTATTTATGCTGATTCACTTTTCTGGGGAAGATGCATATATACATACATACACGTTGTACGGTATTTATGCTGATTCACTTTTCTGGGGATTAGGTGGATGACAGGAACAGCAATTCAATCAGGCAAAATCCCTGTATGGACTGGGAAAGGGAAGTCTGCTTCTGGCTGTGATCAAAGCACAATTCACTCTTCCCTCCCGCCAAAGCAAATCCCAGCATTGGCTTGTTTTCCTTCCCCCCTGAACTTTAGGAGAGTCATCTGTTTTTTTTATTTTACTGGTGGGAGGAGACTCTTGAGAGTCCCTTGGACTGCAAGAAGAACAAATCAGTCAATCCTCAAAGAAATCAACCCTGACTGTTCCCTGGAAGGCCAGATAATGAAACTGAAGCTCAAATACTTTGGCCACCAAATGAGAAAGAAGCACTCACTGGAGAAGACCCTGATGCTGGGAAAGATTGAAGGTCAAAGAAGACGGGGACAGCAAAGGATGAGATGGTTAGACAGTGTCATAGATGCAACGAACATGAAATTGAGCAAACTTCAGAGGACGGCAGAAGACCGGAAGGCCTGGCGTGATCTGGTCCATGGGGTCGCGAAGAGTCGGACTCGACTGTGCAACTGAACAACAACAACAACAGGAACAGGAACAGCAATTCAATCGGGCAAAATCCCTGTACGGACTGGGAAAGGGAAGTCTGCTTCTGGCTGTGATCAAAGCACAATTCACTCTTCCCTCCCGCCAAAGCAAATCCCAGCATTGGCTTGTTTTCCTTCCCCCCTGAACTTTAGGAGAGTCATCTGTTTTTTTTATTTTACTGGTGGGACCAACTCTTTGCAGAAGGAAGTGTGGAACTTTGTGCAAAAGGAAATAACAAGCTGCTTTTTACCGCAGCTTTTCAGCATCATTATTGTTATGCCTGTACATGAACAGTCCAGAGTTGCCTGTGCCTGGCAATCCCTGGAGCTTTTGGGGAAGGGGAGAGTCGCACAACACAGTGACAACCTGGACGTGATGCCACCATGTCTGGGAATAAGTAAAGACCATTTAGATGGGGGAAATTCTTAGAGTGCCGCAGATTCAAAGACCAGAAATGATATTGCTGCATCTGTGACATTTCCCTGTCCCCAGTGTTCCCTCTAAGCTGAGTTAGTGGGAGCTAGCTCACAGTTTTTTAACCTCCAGCTCACACGCTTTTGTCTTCGCTCAGGAAGGATGGCTCCGGAGCCAACTAATTTATGCAGTAGCCAAATTGCTCGCTCACAATTTTAATGCCAGTAGCTCCCAAAGTAGAATTTTTGCTCACAAGACTCCACGGCTTAGAGGGACCATTGCCTGTCCCCCATTCCCCCCCCTCCCACTGGAGAGTTAGGGAGAGCCAATGTGGACAGGCAGCCTGTTAAGCCTAGAATAGCCACCCAGGACTATCCCAGTCTTATTGTGAATGGTGGGGTGATTGTTTATAAGACAGTGAACTGACTATACCTCTTCCCCCCTGTTTTGGTCAATCCTCACCTTTCAGTGCACACTGATGCCATGTGTTGCTGCCAGTTGGTTGTTTTCTCCTTTCTTTGGGGAGATGATACTTTCATGTAAAAAAAAAAAAAATGAGACAATTCTGCATGTTTAGGCTGTATCTATGATATTTTGCTTACTTTTCTACCAGTGTTTTGATACAGCTGACATTTGCCTTGGCATTCATTATTGATCATTCTCAGCCATGGACAGTATTCTTGTGATCGATTCACACAACCACTCAGGAGTGTGCTTTTTTTCTTTCTTTCAACAGTGTTTGCTAATAGTTTGTGGGGAATTAAACTGGATGACGACTTGACCATGGATCCACAAAGAACTTGATATGCATTGGGAAGGCTTGAAATGAAGCAACTGTTGTGCCCATGCTGAAGCAGTAAGATACAGGGAGGGGAAAACAAATTTGACCCAATACCTGGAATCAAGAACCACAAGAGTAAGAAAGAAGCCTGATAAAGGGCCAATATTAAAAACCTGGTGTAAGCTTATGATATACCACTTGGTTATTTCATTGCAATATGCAGGGCTATTTTTGGGCAGGAACGCACAGGAACGGAGTTCCGGCTGGCTCCCAAGTGGGCCACGCCCAGCAGGAACTCATTAGCATAATAGGCCACACCCAACAGCAGAAACTCATTAGGATTGGCTACATTAGGGATGTGTGGCCTAACATGCAAAGGAGTTCTTGCTACAAAAAAGCCCTGGGTTTTGACAAAAAACAAGGTAAACAGAATAACAAGCAAAAGGTGTGTGTGGCTGGATGACCACACTTCTGGTAACATGGGGGTGTGGCCTAATGTGCTAATGAACTGTGCTGTCAGGGGTGTGGCCCAATAAGCTAATGAGTTCCTGCTATTGGGTGTGGCCTATTATGCTAATGAGTTCCTGCTGGGCTTTTTCTACAAAAAGAGCCCTGGCAATATGTAACATTGTAACATGTGTCTGTCTGTACTTCAAATTGTTTGACCTCTGAAGAAGTCCCCTAAGGGGTGGAAACACGTTAGGTCACTTGTTTTGGCCCTTGTGTTCAGGTCACTTGCACTTTGTAACGAAGCTTTCACTGGGCCCTTATATGTTTTTAACTGTCTTTCTAATAAATACGTGTATTTTTGTATATAATAAGCTTACACTAGGTTTTTAATATTGGGCCTTTATCAGGCTTCTTTCTTACCCATGCTGAAGCATGCAATTTCCCCCCCCCACAAAAAAATAATCTGCATTCTAGGTTTAAATGCTGTTTTCTAAGCTGTCCTGTAAAACTGATCTTAAGTATTGACTTTAGGAGCCTTGCTGATAATATTTCCTTGCTCATGAACAAAACACTTTTGTAAATGAGCTTTGGCAGATGAAAGAATTTTCCTTCATTTATCTTGATTTGTCACTTGATCAAAAGCAAACCTTTCGTACCATCTCCCCCACATATCATTAACATAAAAACATAAGAGAAGCCAATGTTGGATCAGGCCAATGGCCCATCTAGTCCAACACTCTGTCACACAGGTGCCATCAGGAGGTTCAGTAGTGGGGACGCCTTACAATAATCTTAGTAAAAAGACGGGTTTCACATAAGGGAATTTGTCTTTTCTTCCTATCTGTTCATCATAGGTTTTAATGCTTCTCTTCATAATCGGAGATGGTTAGTGTATCTAAATTCATTAGAAGAGGTCCGTGATATCTGGAACCTTGTATTCTGCTACTGTACTACTAGGGTTGCCAGACCACCCGGTTTGGTGGGAGTCACCCGATTTGGAGGGGCTGCTTCCCACCCACCAGCCAGCTGGCGGGCAGGGGAAAGCCCCACCCCCAAGAGCAACCACCTGGCCTCCTCCCCACTTCTTCCCAATGCTGCTGGGAAGTGGTGGGGGCCGCGTGCCTGCACTCTCAGCCCCGAATTCAGGGCTTGAAATGCAGGTGCACGTGGCCTCCCCCCACCTCTCCCTGGCAGCATTTAAAGGATATTCTTTAAATGCTGCTGGGAAGCGGTGGGGGCTGCGTGCCTGCACCATAAGCCCTGAGTTCAGGCCTTGGAATGCAGGCACACGCAACCTTCACCCCCCACCTCTCCCCAGCGGCATTTAAAAGATGCCTTTAAACGCTTCTGGGGAGAGGCGGGGACTCTGCTCCCCAATGTGATGATGTCATTCCTGTGTGATATTATCACATTAGGGACTCTCCACCCCCTCCTGTTATGCTCCCCGAAGTCCCCCGCTGGGGACTTTGAGGGGACCTGGCAACCCTATGTACTACTGGTTTTAACAACACAGAATCTCACCGAAGTCTACTGGAAGATGCTAGCCTCAAGACTGGATCTGCAGCATTTTTCCAAATGCACAGCTGTAAATAGGGTTTCTATCCTTGTTTCTATCCTTTGCTCTAGTGACACCGGCGTTTCCATCAACCTTCCTTTGCAGTTGTTAAGTTTGCTGTCTTTAAGGTGATTACCAAGAATTAGGACAAAATATCCATATTTATTACAACTCTTTTGGTGAAAAAAGTGCCATCGAGTCACAGCCAATTTATAGCAACCCCAATGGGGTTTTCAAGGCAAGATATGTTTGGAAGTGGTCTGCCATTGCCTGCTTCTGTGTAGCTACCCTGGACTTCCCCTGTGGTCTCCCATCTGAATACTAATCAGAGCCAAACCTGCTTTGCTTCCGAGATCAGATGAGATCACTCCTCTATGAAATCTTGTGTGTGTGTGTGGGGAGAATGCATTGGAAAATCTGTGGGAGCTAAAAACAAGCAGAGAAGGCAGGGTTAGGCAAGTTTTCTGTTGGTTAGGATCAGGCACTAGTAGTTCCTGAGCCCTTTGCCCTGCTAGGTTCCAGCCCTTCAGCATGATCAGAAGTATGTTAGGGCCAGTTTGATGCTCTCCTTCTAGGCCATTTTGGCTTCCCAGCCTGTCTGTGTCCAGGCCGGGGAACCAGGAATGAGGTCAAATAGTAGTACAAAGGCTAAAACCCAAACGTCCAGAAGTCAAGAGTATGCCAAGCACCGGAAAAGGAGAGCAAGGATCACAAACTGTCAGCAAGCTGCCATGGTGTTCTGTGTGACCTCTGCTTGTACATATCTTTTCCCTGTTTCTGCCGGCTAACCATTATGTTATTCTGCTGTAATGCCTAAGCAAAACAACTGGAGGATGTGAGGGGGAGAGTATGCTTCAATGCTAGCTTGTTGCTTATCGAGCCTGAGAACTGCACCTGTGTTATGTCTAGGGTTTGCCTGGTTCTCAGGAACTGGGCGCGCAACCGTTTCTTTAGCCCGCCAGTGGGAATGTTACCCATTGGTTATGTATCTGATTGAATTCCTTTATTATGTTTGCCCTACCTGCTTGTACCCAGTTCTAACAAAGAACGTGTTTGAGTATCTTTCCAATGCTTTGAAATAAACTTTACTTTCTTTGAAACGTGGATTTATTCTCGATGCTTGGGGATCCAACACAAACATCTATTTGCTTGTCCCCAGAGATTCAGTTTTACAAGAGGAACGGTGATTCCGCTCTACGTTCTCTGTCACCTAACAGCACGGGGCCTGTGAGATGCCCTGCTCTCTTAAAAAAACTGTGCCTAGGATAGGGAGGCAGAAAAGCTCAAACTTGTATTCAGTACTATCTCTAAATTGTGCCGAGTAAGCCAAAGGCTAATTTGTGGGAACATAAAGTTAGTCTCATTCTGTATTATGTTTATGCCCAGTGGGTAGATTTCCTGCCTGATAACTGAGGTGGGAGGTGATTTCCAGTCTTGGAGTGGCATGTCTGAGTAAACCGTGGAAACAAATGTCTTGATCTCACTTGAGAACATGCTTAATGGAGGTGTGTGATAAATCACCTCCCAGTTTCTTCTTGCTGGCCTTTGTGTCATCCCTAATTCCCTCCTTCCGGGTTGCTAATCAATAAGGAAAGAGATGAAATCACCCCCAAAGGTACTATCCTCTTTGCCATGTTGTTTGCTTTCCATTTGGAAGGAATTATTTTTTTTTAATCTAGCCAGACAAGCAATTTGGTTTTATACTTTATTTTTATGAGCTAATAGGATAGATTTGTTAGCTTCTGAAAGTTTCTGGAACTTGAAGGTGACATTTATAAAATGATACCAGGTGTTCATAGGGTGAGCTCCTTTTTTCTAAGCCATTGGCTGGAAGCACAGGAGATGAATGGCCATGCCAAGGTTAGAGTTATTGATTCAGGCAGGTAATAAGGGTTTCAGCCACAGTCTCACTAACATTTGTTTCCATAGAAACAGGTCAGGTTTACTCTGCAAGTCAGATGAGACGATACTGACACTTTCGAGCAGGAAGAGAAGCAGAAGCCGTACAAACCCAGAACCGTTTCTTCTTCTTTTGGTAAAACAAATAAATCTTTTACAGGGGAATGAGCCTCAAAGTGCGGCTGAAAGGGATGTAAAGGTCATCTAAGCAGACCACCAGCCTTCTGTGCAGCAACATCCATTCACACCACAACTGATCCATAGCACATACCTTCTTCTAGGCTGCAGTCTCCTACAAGAATCCCATGCATGCAGCAAGAATAATGAGGTGTGTGCTGGATTTGTTGGTGTGGCGTGGTGACTAAGTAGATGAGCTGCAGTCTTAAGATACCACCATTTCAGATATTGTCACTATCAGAGATCCAAGAAGTGTTCTTCAAGGGTGGAAGTAACTTCACCCCCCCTTGCTGGTACTCTGTCCCCCCCCCCCTTGACAAGGATGGCCAGGGCTAACCTGATCTTGTTAGATCTTGAAAGCTAAGCAAGGTAGGCCCTGGTTAGTACTTGGAAAGCAATGACAAACCACCTCTGTTTGTCTCTTTCCTTGAAAACCCTGTGGGGGTCACCATAAGTTGTCTGCAACTTGACGGCTTAATTTTGTGCTCTTATGCAAGCTACTTGCTCTGTTTCAGTTAGAGTTTGAGGCAAATCCTAGAGTCTCACTCTGATGCAGTTACATCACACAAGTGTGATGCTGATTTTCCTGGACATTTCCCCCTGCCACCCAGTTGAGTGGTAACAGGTAGAGTGGCTGGAGGCTAGGAGGTCTTCTGCTAAAACAGGAGACCCTGTCTTCTTAATTTTAGTCCCCCCCCCCTTCTGCAATTTGAGGATGACATTAAGGGCACTACCTTCCAGAACTGTTGTAATGATGAACGATATAATAGATCTGAATTGCACTGAACCGTAAAAACACTGAGCAAATGCAAAGGCTCATGACCAGAAGTGTGAAGAACAGTTTAATCAAGCAATCTTGATGCCTCAAGCATTTGAGTCTGGAAATGTGCACTGGGAAAACAATGACATAGGAAGCAAACAATTTTAGCAAGGATACAGTGGTGAAAAGTTCTGATAAAGACAGAACATGATTTATTTGGTTTAACATTGGTTTAGAAGCACCAGTGCTATATATTTACAGGGTCTGATCCACAGATTTTACCTTCTGGAGACTCAGGAACATTCCTTGTAATCTGCTTTCTCGGTAGTGATCCAGCAGTACCTTTTAACCTTGGTTCTGCATGAAGCCAAAGCTACATTGGAATTACTTGGGTGCTTGCGCTGGTCTCTATTCCAGTGCTTTTAGATGTTGTTTTTACGAACAGTCATCCTTAGATTCGTAACACAGCTGTCTGTTTTCCAAGAAAAGAGTTCTCTGACCTGCAGCTTCTCTATATTCCTTTCTGCTTACACATTCATAGGGTTTTTCTACATTTGGCTACTCCCTTTTCGGAATACTGAGCTGTTGCTTGAGAACTGTAATCTGCATGTTCAAATGTGTAAAGTGTGTGTGTCTGTGCATGCTCGAGTAATGGGTAGGATTAAGTATTATCCGCTTAACAGTCCAAAACACCAGACATCCAGGTTAGGACAAAATGCATGACAGCTGTAATTAAAATAGATTGTAGTTGATGGGAAAAGCAAATTAGGCTTGGCTGCCTTGCAGCCTGAAGCATGGCTGTTGACTTTGCTATACAAAGGCTGTGCTTGAAGTAAGACATCCCAGGTGCTTCACACCAATCTCAGGCAAAGAGAATATTTTAGCAACAGATTGAGTACATTTGGACATGCAAAAAACCCCCAAAACTCATAATCGAAGGGCTTGGTGTTGGCAGAGACATCTTGTGCAATTCAAAGTCTTTCTACTCTGTAATAGCCTAATTTAATAAAAATGCCTCCGATTGCTGGCAGATGGCAAAGTGCATTAAGTGGGAAGAACTGACAAGAAGGTCGAATTCTTTCAAATGATTCTTCGGGGGTCTCTGGAACAGGATTACTAAAATCATTTATTTGAATTTGTGGCTGCACCACACCGAGAAGGAAGCTCTAATTGGTGATTCCTTCTTTGCTAACTTGCATGATTTAAAGTGAGTTGCAGATAGAATAATTGCCTTTCCATCACAACACAGCTTGGCTGGGTATGCATGTTTGGTGGGGAGCAGCCCAAGAACAATTTGCTTTAAGTGGTCAGGTCACATTTTAACCAGAAGCATTTTTTCTCTCTTATCAAATAGTAAATTGGTAACTAACACTGCAACCCTACAAAGAGTTCTAAGAGTTAAACCTGGCTTTGGTTAGGGTATAACTTTGGTTAGGATTTCACTGCTAATGTCTGTCTTAGCAATTTGGACTAGGGTCTCTTTTTTCAGATAGTTCTTATGAAAAGTTTAGACTCCTAAGATTTCTCTGGGAACTTGGAAAAACCTCAAATATGAAGAGCTAACAGGTGAGATATTTTGCCTCTTTTCTTCCCTGAGAGTTCATGGACACCCTCCCTGCCTTGTATCGAATGGTTCCCTCTCTCCTTCCCTTTCCTCAGAACTTACTTTTCAGCTGCTGTAAATGGATGGGACATAACAAAGATGATTGCTCTTCAGGCTTTCTTTAGAGCATTACCAAAGGAATTTCCAACAGCAGTATCTTTGGGAATTGTTATTTTCTTGAGTCTCTGGATTACAAAGGGCCCAAAAAGGACAGTTCTGAGGCACCTTGGCTGATGGAGCCTTTGGAACTAATGGACGTTTCAGGAGTGTCCTTCTTCTTTGTGACTCATTTGGCCAGTGTGGCTGGAAGGAAGGATACCTTGTCATCCATTTACAAGCCAAATCATAATCCACAGGTATTGTGTCTTGATTTTTTTTTTAAAGTTTAGTATTTCTGAACAAAGGAGATCCCGCCCTATCCCAGTTCCTAAACTTGGTAACCTTGCTACACTGTAGTGATGCTATTGCTTTCACCTTTTGTTCTCAGTGATTCACTAACCACAAACGAGACAGGTATCTGTATTTTAGCTGAAGCTTTAAAAGTTCTGGGAAGAGCAGGTGTCTACAGGGTTATCTCCTAATAGCCATCTCTTTGCTTTCTCCCTTTGTATCACTTAACTCAGGAGTTCTTGTAACACTTCTGTGATTCTAGCTTATTCTAGTATATTGGGACCTGAGGTCACAGTTGTGTAATTCACTCAAGTGATCCTGCTGAGCTTGCTATGTTATAGTCTTCTTATTCCCCTTTGCCTTTCCAGTGTTCTGTTGCCCTTAAAATAGTTTAGTATTTGTTGGTGAGTGGTGGAATTTTTGCAGTGAGAGCAGCGGTGTGGGTTGGGGGGAGTCAAGTGTATAAAAAGAATAACTGCTATCTGTTCGGAGTCAAGTACGAAAGAATGATTGCTTGGTCTTTTAATCCTTGGAATGCAGTCTTCTTTTGTCTGGCTACATAGGCGTAATCTTCGTGGGGGCGGCGGGGCCTCAGCCCCCACCGAAATTTTGAGGAAGGTGCTCAGCCTCCCCCGGGGCAGGGGTCTTTTGGCACCGGCAGCCCAGGAGCGAACAAAATTGCGGTGGCGGCAAGCCCCGCCACCAAGTGAATTCTCTCTAAAATTGCGCTGCCTATGCAGCGCGACTCCTCCCCTTCTCCAGGGCTATTTTTGGGCTGAAAAGTGTTCCGGCTGACTTCCGAGCCCTCCCCTCCCCTCCCCAAAAGTGGCTGCGTTCCCTAAAAGCCAAACCTGTGGAGCACGTGTCAGTTAGCAGATGAAAGGGGCTCCTTCGGGCCAGCCCCGCCCCGCCCCTCCCCTCCCCTCCCCAAAAGTGGCTGCGTTCCCTAAAAGCCAAACCTGTGGAGCACGTGTCAGTTAGCAGATGAAAGGGGCTCCTTCGGGCCAGCCCC
>NW_015170900.1:872967-886710 GCF_001447785.1 Gekko japonicus | reverse complement strand
CTTACATACTCCTTTCCCTTCCCCTCCCCACAAAAGACACCCTGTGAGGTAGGTGGGGCTGAGAGAGCTCTTGACAGAAACTGCTCTTTTTCAAGAACAGCTGTTATCAGAGCTATGGCTTGCCCAAGGTCATCCAGCCAGGTGCAAGTGGAGGAGTGGGGAATCAAACCCGGTTCTCCCAAATTAGAGTCCGTGCACTTAACCACTACACCAAACTGGCTAGGGTGGCTCCCAAGGGTTCCCAGGCCCTCCTAAATTTCTGGAGAGCCCCTTCCTAAATCCTACATGGCTCGCCTCCATAAATAGTGACAATGGCCTGTGATGTCACTGGCTCCTCCCTATGATGTCACTGGGCCTCGGTTCTTTTAAGGACCTAGCACAGCAATGCCTCTGGCCCAGCCCCAGCCCCCCCCCGGGAAATTGGAAAGTCTACGCCCTTGTCTGGCTAGATGCTGTCTGGCAGTCCAGGAGACGACGATCCTAAATGGGGCTTCTCGGTATTTCCACAGTAAGAGATAAGAGTGATACTGAGAAGATAGTGGCTGTGATGTACAGGGAGACACACGCATCACACCAGAAAATCAACACAGCTGACTTTGAAAACAATATTTTGAGAACTGCAAGGTGTATACGGAAGATGATAGGATTCCATATGCTGTTTTTTCCACTTCCAGTGAGATTCCTTAAGGGTAAACCATTTTAGCATGGCTGACATCAAGACAGTTGAATTGGCATCAAGGACTAGCTGTGGAAGATTGTGATAGTATCATGCTGAAGGTGGAGCTGCTTGTTGCATGGATTTTACCAAAGACATTATTTTTGACTGGGAAAAAGGCTCATTGTGGAAATAAATACAACGGCCTCTAGAAAGAGGCTCTGGGCGGGTGTCCCAGGCTTGGACACTCAGTGTCAATTTGCTGTGGTGACCTCAGCAGGGTATAATGACACTGAGTCCACCATTTTCTCTAGAGCAACTGATCTCTGTTACCTAAAGAACAGTTGTAATTTTGAGTGATCTTCAGCCCTCACCTGGAGATTGGCAACGATGGTTCCCCAGGGGGAATGCTTGGTTTGGAGGGTGGAGTCTATGGCTTTGTACCTGTCTGAGGTCCCATGCCTCCTGAAACCTCACCCTCTCCAGGCTCCATCCCTCACATCTCCAGGAATTTCCCACCTGGAGTTGGCAACCCTATCTCCTTCCCAGCCAATCATCAACCTACCTTTATTTCCCCCTCACTCTTCAGCTTTCCACCCCCCACACACACCTGCAGCCTCTCCCATGCTCTGAAGCCCTGTTACATCACATTGGCTGTCATACGGGGGCCACCTCAGCAGCATATAAGGATACAGACCCCCCATTTTCTCCAGGGGAACTGATCTCTGCCATCTGGAAAGCAGTAGTAATTCTGAGTGATCTCCAGCCCTCACCTGGAGATTGGACACATTTTACCTCAGAATAGCAAACTGTTTAGAATGTTAGAGGCAAAAGCCAATCAAGTCGCATATGCAGATGACCTCTGTGTCCCAAGGCAAAGGCCAATGAGGCTGCATATGCAAATAACCTCTGTGTTCTGACTGGCTATGGGGAGGAGAGGAACAGCAAAATGTTTAGAATGTTGGAGGCAGGGCTCAGGCAAAGCAGCCAATGGATAGGGAGACCCTCTGAATGAGAGATCAGAGAGCGAACTGATTTTGGAGCGTGTGGAATGTTCTAGAGAAGTGTCACCACTATTCGGCTTTTATTTATAAGGGAGATGGTGCATTAAAATTGGCCTATCCACTGGTTGAGCAGCTCCACTCAAGCAGCTCCACTGTGAGCAGTCTTCACACAGGTGTTGGTATGGTGGGATCTCTGCCCCAAGTCTCTGGAAGAACGGAAGAAATAAGGAGGAACCTGTAGGCAGAGCTGCATGTCTCCAGAAAGAGGGCTACAGCCTAGAGAACAGTCTTTTCATAATAAATGAAACTTACTCATGTCCTGACATGACTATGCTGTGCATTTCTCCACCCCTTGATTCACATTATTGACTGCTGCAGGAGGGGATATACTTAATGACCATTAGGATGTGGGTAATTTTTACCACATAGTATGGAATGGGGGAGAGATATATTCCTTTTAGCTAAACAGCTCAAAGCACAACGTTTGGTTGATCTTAGATTGGCAGCCATGTTGGCTAAGCAAGATGCTAGCATGGCAGAGAGAACTGGGCTGCTAGAAAGTTAGGGAGACAAGGAAAAGTGTGAGACTTAAAGAGGGTGGTCAGACAAAAAAAGACTTAAGTGTTCCAGTCCCAAGAGTTGATGTGCACATTCAGACAAATTTTGTGGTATTGCAATCCTATTGATAATTAAGTGCCATCAAGTTGCAATTGACTTATGGCAAGCCCTCATGGGGTTTTCAAGGCAAAGGATGAGCAGAGGTGGTTCGCCATTGCCTTCCTCTGCTTAGTAACCCTGGTCTTCCTTGGTGGTCTTCCATCCACGTACTAACCACGACCATCCCTGCTTAGCTTGCAAGCTCTAATGAGCTTGGACTAGACTGTCCTAGAATACATTGTTACAGAAATAAAGTAAAGGTAGAGTTTGGGTGAGTCCATGTGACAGCAAATCTAAAATGCTTTGCCATTGCCTTCCTCTGCTTAGTAACCCTGGTCTTCCTTGGTGGTCTTCCATCCACGTACTAACCACGACCATCCCTGCTTAGCTTGCAAGCTCTAATGAGCTTGGACTAGACTGTCCTAGAATACATTGTTACAGAAATAAAGTAAAGGTAGAGTTTGGGTGAGTCCATGTGACAGCAAATCTAAAATGCTTTGCATGTGGAAAGCCATTCTAGCATTCTCTCTAACGTGCTAGGTTCCAGTGTGTGCAGACATTTCTTTTTTAACGTGTGTGACAGACAGGCCTTTCCCAGACTTGAATTCTTTAATAGTACCATCCCAAAAGAGTCCTAATACATGACTTTCCAGTTTTTGTCTGTTTTTCTTTAGATTCTAAAATGAATCTGTTATCTCGTATATTTTCAGCTACAAACAACATATGGTATTTTATTTCTAAATATTAATCAGATTAGCATTCTGTTATGTTTTGCTGTGATGCAGAAATAGCTGAAACTAGTGACCTGGGCTGAACCGTTAAGCCAACAGAAGTGTTGGCACTGAGTGTTGGTCTAGCACAGTTGTTGAGCTTACGAATCATAGAATCACAGAGTTGGAAAGGGCCATACAGTCCATCTAATCCAACCCCCTGCTCAATGCAGGATCAGCCTAGAACATCCTTGACAAGTGTTTGTCCAGCTGCTGCTTAAAGACTGCCAGGGAGTGGGAGCTCACCACCTCCCTAGGCAGCTGATTCCACTGTTGCACAACTCTTACTGTAAAAAGGTTTTCCCCTATATCCAGCCAGTACCTTCCCACCCTTAATTTAAACCCATGATTGTGAGTCCAATCCTCTTCTGCCAACAGGAACAGCTCCCTGCCCTCCTCTAAGTGACAGTCCTTCAAATACTTCAAGAGAGCAATCATGTCCCCCTAGTCAACCTTCTCTTCTCCAGACTGAACATTCCCAAGTCCCTCAGCCTTTCCTCATAGGGCTTGGTCTCTAGTTCTCCTGGTTCTGATCTCATCTCAGCCATGGACTGACCTGATGGCTTTAGGAAAGCCTTCTCTCAATCTTTGTCCCCACGTTGCAGTTTAGGATAAGACTATTCACCTACTGTAAGGATTACAAGATAACACATGAGAAGGTTGGTGGGTTTTTTACACTTCAAAGCTAGATATTAATGCGAAATCTAGTAATTGTGCTTTTGAACATTGTTGCTCTGTTTTAAGATTCTTTCTTCATGTCAAGTGAGGCAGAGAAAAGTCTCTAATTTATGACATACACACTTGGTGCAAGAATTTCCTCAGTTCTGTCTCACACAGTTAAGCATGTTTCCATAGCTAACCGTATAAGCAATAAAAGTTGTCATTGCCGTGGGCATAGTAGATCAAGACAAGTTTGCAAGTGTTTGGTCAATAAGCCAGCCTGGGAACATAATTTACTGCTCCAAAAGCTCCTAATGACATCAGGAGCCAATCAATATAGAGTAATCAAGGAACCTTTAACAGCCAGGTTAGAAAAAAAAAATCTAGACAGAGATGCACTGGAATGGGTTACCTGGAAGCTGCATCTGGAACAGGTGCTGTTAAATGTATATTATGAAACCCAGTTAGATTAGATTTAACAGTCAAATCAGGACCCCTGTTCCACTGGTCTGCTGTTTGGATTGAATTCTATTCTGAAGGACTTCCAGAGAGCAGAGTATATTATCTAACAGTGTAATCCTGAGCAGCATTCCAGCCTTTTACGCCCAATGAGTTCCATGGAGTTATAAGGGTATCACTCTGTTTAGGATTGCACTGTAAGCGTCTGAGCCAAATTTCAGAGTCTAGGATTGTGCACTTCTGATGTTTATCAATAGTGGTAGGTTACTTCTAGATAAGAGACTTGCACAGGTATGAAGTGCACTGATTCTGGATCAGCAAGTTAGACACAATCTAAAATGGCACTTCTGTGGCAAAAGCGCCAAGGTAGATGGTGCATGGAGTACTGCTGCCTCTGTTTCACATCCAGCACTAAAGTGCTAAGATGGTTGTGTGCCGGAACAAGTATTTGGAGAAGCAAAAGACTTCACTTTTTGATTAAAAATGCAAGTGTCCATATTTAGCTGAGCTCGAGATTAAAGCAGAGGGGACTTCAATGTCCTAAAATTCCAAACCATTTTGTAAAAAATTTGGAGATGGATAAGTTCATCTGCCTCAGTTTTATTTTCATGCTTGAACAGATGCACTAGAAACTGTACAGCTTTAGGAGGGTCTTGAATTGAACTTCCCGGTGATTGGGATTTGACACCACCGAGATTGTGTCTCATTAAGTGTGTGGCTCATTAGGTTTTCCTTGTCCTTTGCAACCCTATTCTGTTTGGGTTTGCTGTGAAATAAACCACAGAGTAAGCATGGCAAACGATCACCCTCTAAACTGCAGTACCAGCTCTGCCTGTGCGTGCCAGCCATAGTACGAATCTCGGTCCACCAAGCCCAGCTAGACTTAGACGCTAGTCTGAGTATCTTGTCCTTTGGATCAGGGCATGGCTTGACTAAAGCAGCTCTCAGTTGTTGCCTTGGATTTTAACCATGGCCTAGTTTTTCATTACCACTTCTATCCAATGTTCCCTCTAAGCTCCACAGTGTTGTGAGCAGAAATTCTACCTCGTGAGAAAAAAAAAAGCTAGTAGCATTAAACTGTGAGCGAGTATACATTTGACTATTGTGTAAATTAGTTTTTTAGAAGATTCATTCAATAACCTTGTAAAAATATCACAAAAGATTCTTTTAAATTATATTTAAACTATATTTTAAAATAATTTAAACATTATAAGAGAAAATGGAATCAAGTCAAATTTCACCTACCCTTTTCCACTATATTGGTAGACATGTCCTCTACTATATTGATAGACCTGTCCTCTGGAGAACAGGTCGATCCATCCCAGTCCACTATATTGGTAGACATGGCCTCCGAAAAACAGGTCTACCCACCCCTTTCCACTATATTGGTAACCTGACCTCCAGAGAACAGGCCTACCCACCTCAGTCCACTATATTGGTAGACCTGGCCTCCAGAGAACAGGTCTACCCACCCCTTTCCACTATATTGGTAACCTGACCTCCAGAGAACAGGCCTACCCACCTCAGTCCACTATATTGGTAGACCTGGCCTCCAGAGAACAGGTCTACCCACCCCTTTCCACTATATTGGTAGACCTGGCCTTGGACTGTTGCCTTGTGCTGAGCCTTAGAAAACATAACAGCACTTGCGGGGGGGACGGACACTTTTGCAGACTGCTTTGTTGTTTTAGTGAAATATGAAAACCAACATGACAGGTCAAGTATAACAGAGGAGGAACAATCATTGTCAGAATCCTGCCTAACCTAACAAACAGAAAGTTGCTTAAATGTTATCAGCCTGACCAAACTACTTATTTATTTAAATATTTGTATCTTACTTTTCCTTTTGACTCAAGGTAGCTTACAAATCATACTGAAAAGCATATTTCCCCCAGCTCTATTGTAGCGTATGGGGACCATTATAGTCAATAGGCCCCATAGGGTATAATGAAGAATCTGTCTAGGGGTATCTGGGGCTTGGGGGGGGGGTTATTTTAGGTAGAAGCACCAAATTTGCAGCATAACTGCTAGTTCCTCTCTTCAAAAACTCCTCCAAGTTTCAAAAAGATTGGACCAGGGGGTCAAATTCTGTGGGCCCCAGAAGGAGGTGCCCCCTTCCTCCATTGTTTCCAATGGAAGAAAAAAAATTCTTCTGAGCAGAAGCTCTCAACTCCTCAGCTGCCTGTTAAAATTTTGTGCACCAGCATCCCCTAGCACAGCTTAGAGGGAACTGTGCTTCTACCCCTTCAATTCTTAACCACTTATATCCTTCCAGTTTCTAATTACACTCACCGCTGGTTGAATTGGACTGACAGCCAGGAGTAAAAAAATCTCTTGAATCCTCAATTCTTTTTTGAAGCCTGACAACAGTGCAGATTCTATACCAGGATATGGTATAGGCTAAATTTGTCATGGGTTGTTCCAAACAGGGAAAGGAAACTAGGAATCTCTAACAGAGGAGACATATTACCTTTTGCAAATTATAATGGCCAGAAATCTTGGAAAGAATCCACATTTATACAGAGATAGATGAGTATACATCACTTTCCCTGCTCCATGGGGCACCCAAAGTGGATTATAACACAATTCTCTTATTTTCCCTTTTATTCTCACAACAGCAACCCAGAGTCACTCAGCAACTTTATATGGCAGAGTGGGCATTCAAATCTAAGTCTCCCAGGTCCTACTCCAGTACTCTGACCACTACGCCACATTGTCTGTCCATGTTTCCTTGCAGTGAAGATGTGTCAGATGTCATATAGCATCTCTGTATTGGTTCGCTGGTGAATGGCCTTGCTGGATTGTGGGTACACACTTTATATTTTCCTCTCACTCGCCAGACTTCAGTGCATCCAGAATTAAAATGTATTACAGCCTTCCATTTTAAATGCATTGCTTTCAGCGGAGAATAGTTAGAATTGATCTACAGCATTAGTAAGTCATCTTTATCCATTCCTTTTTGGATTTATATGGTTATGTGGCTGATGATATGCCCGTGTTGAGTAAATGTCCTGTTTCTTTCTTTTTTCATTGTTCTGAATTGGAGCAAATTATACTTCCTCGTATGTAGCATAAATGATTTCTTATTACTTTTATTCTTGAAGCACGGTGCCTCATTTCCCATCAAACCAGCTGCATGGCTATACTACGGAAAGAGTAGGGGGGTGTAGAAGGAGTTAAAAAAATTCTAATTTGATGGTTCATTTCCTGAAATTATTATGTGTCTCAGAGGTAATAATGATCAGTGGTGTATGGATTGCTTCTTCAGGAGGGAGACAGGGGGCATCTCAAGACGTGTGGGTTAATGTGCTGCTCAAATAGATAAACTCAGCCATAATGTAAAAATATCATGACTGACATTTTTTATACCAGGCGAGGTAGGAAAGCTGGCCGTCTAGCGTGTTTTCCTGACAGCCATTTTGTTGGAGGGGGAGAGCCTTGGCTAAAGACGTAGCTCGTCTTAAGGAGAAGGAGAGGGGTGTCCACAGCGTTAACAGGGCTATTATAATATTCAAAGGGGAGGAAAACATGTAGTAATTATGGCGTATTTAGAATAATCACTTTGCAAACCTGTGAGCCAGACCTCTTTTATTCCCATTTTACAGACATGTTACTGAGGTTGAGAGAGAATATGTCTTTAGGAAAAGCTTAAGCATCGGGGGGGGGGGTGTTATACTGTAGCAAGTCATCTATGCCAATAGGGCTTCCTGAATCCTCATTAGATTACTTCCTTCCAGGGAAGTCATTATAGAGGTTTGTAGAATTATGCATGAGATGGAGGAAGTGGATAGAGAGAACTTCCTCTCCTATGGTATCAGAACATGTAGACACCCTATTAATACGATGGCAGTGGATTCAGAACAAAGAAAGGGAAATGCTTCTTTAAGGAGGAGGACAGCTCCGTTAATGGCTCCTAATGACAGTGAAAGAGTGGAACTTCCATTTTCCGAAACAGCAACTCTGAATACCAGTGCTGGGGAGGCAGCAGTTGTGTTAGCAGTCAGACTCCTCCTCCCACAGAGGGGCAGTTTAGCGATTACAGAGGAAGATATAAACACCTTTCTTTAAAGTTACCCCAAAATCATCTGTGCAGGAGAGTGCCTGGCCTAAAATGGAACAAAATGGATGCCAGTCAGGTAAGACCCTGGGAAAGTATTTTGGAAGGTGAATCAGAGTGGCTGACTGGCTAATGCCCCCCTCCATGCCCTGGAGAGATGCATACCTCTAGGACAGTGGGTCTCCCAAGACCTATTGACTCATACCTGGACTAATCCCATCATTTTATTTCATTTATTAGATTTATTACAGCCCTCTCTCCACTGTGACCAGGCTCAGAGCAGGTAACAACAAACCAATAAAAATATACAACAATCTAAAACAAGTATATAAATACAATAAATACAATACTAAATATGCTCCTGCAGAGTGCAGGGGGTTGGACTAGATGACCTGCAAGGTCCCTTCCAACTCTAACTGTCAAGGTTTCTCTCTCTCATCCCAGTCCAGGGATGGGAGAGAAACCAAGTGTTCAGGAACAATTAAACCAACACCAGGAGAATGTCTGTACACTCTCCAGGCTTTACCAGTAGTCTGTCACCAGGATCTCTCTTTAAACAGTCCCCCACCAAAGCTCAGGAGCAGAGATCCCAAACTCCTTCTTGCTTTATGGGACTTACCCACTTTACCAGCTCTGTACCAGAGCTGCAAACAATTAATTAACACAGTGGTAGCCTCCTTAGGCGAACACCTTAGACACAAAATTCAGTCTTAGAAATCAGGTTGCAACAGAGGAAACAAGTCTAGATAATATTGATTATATATTATCTTTATTCAGTGCACCAGCATGCATATAACATGAGACTAGCAAAAGATAAGAAACAAAAGATATCTATAGCTTGTTCAACTCTAACTATACAATAGAGGTAGTTCATAGTTACCAGGCTGGTGTGCAAATAGTCCAAGGTCTCACCAGGGAATCTTGAAGAGGAACCCCATGGTTTTGTGGGCAGCTAGTCCAGCTTGGCTGCCTAAAAGTCTCACTCCATGTTAACAGCAAACAGTCAGTCCAAAAAGAACTCTTTGTTTTCCAGAGAAGAACTTCCTTAACCTCCTAACCTCCTGTTTCCTCCTCCGTCACCACCAGGTATGGCCATTTACCCAATAGTGAGAGAGTGGGGAGGTGTGTCCAATCTCTGGTTACCATGTGATGTCAGGCAAGGTATGTTTTGATTGGCTAGGAGTTGGGCACCCCACTCCAGCCTCTTCCATTGACCATGTGTCATGTCAGGGAATGCTTTTGATGTGCTAATGTACTGGGCATAGTTCGTCCCATGCTTGGGAAGGCGCTGGCAAGTTGCTCTCTCCTGGCAGAGGTGTCAAAGTGTCTTGCATATGGCTATGCGGCCTGGCCATCTGGCAAGCCATCTGCACAGGTAACAGGAATCACGCGGTAGTGTTACCAGCTAGAGCCATCTGCCCCAGCAGGAAGGATTTTAGAAAAAGACTTTTTTCTATACACTAACATTCTATGATTCTACAATTTACAATAAATACAGAGCAACAATACAATTAAAAGATGGCATACAGAGGGGAATAATCAGGGGTCATTTGGGGGGGGATGCGGGGAGATGCCATCCCCCCGGGTGAGGTGCGGGAGGGCGGGGCCTGGAGCCCCCTGCTGGTGCCCGCTGGAGGTCGCTGCCGGCTGTGGGGAGGACACACTTCCGGTGATGTCAGGGGGTGTGGCATATGCTAATGAGTTATGCTAATGAGTCCCCCTAGCTCTTTTTCTACAAAATGACCCCTGGGAATAATGTATACAATGTCTACTCAGAAGGAAAGGGGAGAGGAAGGGGAGAATGGAGAGAAGTCCCACCTTGTTTCCTCTGCTTACATTTACCTTAATCAACACTCAGTTCTATTCACCCAACCCATTAGCTCTTCCTGTCTGGTCCTTACAGGGTCATCAAGCCTCTCCCAGATCATTGCCCATACCCAGTAAGCTCATCAAGGCATTATTCTTGGGATCATGTCACCCTAGCCTGAGGGTCTGTTTTCGTCTATAATTGCGGCACCATGCTCTATAGCAGAGAAGAAGAGAAGATAAGAGATTGGATTTATACCCCGCCCTTCACTACCCAAAGGAGTCTCAGAGTGGCTTACAAACTTCTTTCCCTTCCCCTCCCCACAACAGACACCCTGTGAGGTAGGTGGGGCTGAGAGAGCTCTGGCAGAAACGGCTCTTTTTCAAGAACAGCTGTGCCAGAACTATGGCTTGCCCAAGGTCATCCAGCAGGTGCAAGTGGAGGAGTGGGGAATCAAACCTGGTTCTCCCAGATTAGAGTCTGCACACTTAACCACTACGCCAAACTGGCTCTGTTTGTGTATATGTATCCATACACCCCCAAAGAGTCCTGGAGAAAGAAGCTGACGTCATCAAGCCATGCCGAGTGGAAAATGCCGTCTGGAACATATCTGAGTCTACAACTGAGCAAAAAATCCCCGTCGGCTGCGAACGTCTGCAATGTAAAGATTTATATATATATGTTGTCCTCCCTTACCCCTATGAATCATTGTTAGCCTCTTGTGAATGTGTAACTGTAAATCGCTCAGAGCCAGCACCAGCAGGATTGAGCGATTAATAAATTAATAAATTGAATAATGATGATGATTATTATTATTATTATGTTTATTTTATGGGGCCTACTGCAGCAAGGGAGCTTGCTCCCATGCTGCCGCGATAACATCAGCAGCCACAAGTCATGTGGGAGAACTGGATGAGAAACAGAACATTTGATGTTTGTTCAGTCCTAGTAGGGAACCACAAGCTTCTGTATAAGGCACCAGGTATCCACAACTGAATTATTCCAGCAGCATCCAGAACAATACTGCAGTTTGGTTCCAGCCAGCTTTTTTGCTCAACTTTGGCCAGTTCCCCTTGTCCCACATGCCTATTGCCCATCTGTGTCCTATGACCACCATCATAGTCTTTTTGGTGGTCAAAAGGTTCCTACCCTTTCCACCACTGGAAATGCTGGTTGAATCCAACCCCATGGATTTTGTCTGCATCTGTGGGCCAAATTAGATGTGGCAGTGTCCTTATTTAAAGCTATTTAAAAATGGTGCAAGGGGGCCTCTTCCTGATCAGGCCTGCAGCATGGTAAGCTGAGGAGCTCTTGTTCCTCACTGTGCTGTGAACCCAATAAGGCCCTTGCACCATTTTTAAATGGCTTTAAAATGGTGGCAGCATCCTCAAGGGGGCCATGAGGATGCCATGTGTTGACTAATCAGTTGCCCTCTGAAATCTGAACTACCTGGTTTCTACCGTCTTTGCTTTGGTGAAGGAAGGTGAAGATTAGAGGATGTGAAGTAGGCTTTGCTCAAAGCCAGGCTGTGCTTGTACTCATTGTAATTACTGGAACAAACTTTGGTTAGTCTTCTCATCTTTCTCATTTTACATACAAATTGAGTGATAGCGTAAAAACAAATCCTGATTCTGCCTCCTGCTGTTTCCTTCTCTTCCTTTCATGATTTTTAAAAAGCTTGTGAGGCCCTCTGGCATACAATGCCAAACAGCCAATTTACATGCGGTGTGTGTGTGTGGGGGGGGAGAATGAATGAAAAGAGTCCCTCAATTAAGATTTCTCCCATTCTTTATTCAGAAGAGTACGTTTGGCACATTTTCCACTGGGAGCCAAGTGGACTGTCTTGGCTGCCGTATATTAATACATTTAGAAATGTGCCTCAGTGTGCTCTTTTCTTTGATATTTATCGTATAGACTGAAATGATGAAAGTTGAAACTGTATTGCTGCTATTTTTACTGTAATTGCACTCTGCTTAAAAAACACACACATGGAAGAAATAGCTTATGGGAACTGCTCTAACAAGTCTAGGAATCCTTCAATTTAGAAGTGTGAAATGAATTTTTTGTTGTTGTTGAACGGGTTCGAGTTACATTTATCCTGCTTATTTTCTGAATGGCTCTCTCTGGAGTTCCGTGCAGAGAGGCTATTGTGAAAACATTACCATAAAGGTAATTCAGCACATTTATTGGATTATTTTCCAGGTTTCCTGATAATCTTTAAGACAGTTAACAAGCCCCAGAATGCAGAATGCATGTTAGTTCACATACTGTTCCTGTGTAACAGTTCTCCTAATATGTACCCAGCAGGGGAAGAAGGAAAGCCGAAGTGATAGAACAGGACAGCATGGTTAGTGCCCATCAGAGGTGGTGAAATCTTGATGCAGCTGGGGTACTCTTGTCACGATGCCGGAGGTTCCCAAGGACTATTATCAGTGGAAGTGGTAGTGCATCTCTTTTGTGTGTAGAAGGTATCCCATTCATACCCATCTGGTAGCAAGTGTTGGGAAAGATCTCTATCTTCTGGGGACCCTGGGGAGCCACTCTTAGTCAGTGTGGACAACACTGAGTTAGACAGAAAAACAATAATATTGTAAGAAAATGGTTGCCAGTTGTCCATCTAGTATCCTGCATCACACAATGGGTGAACAGTTGCCCAGGAGGGCCAGTAAACAGGGCATAGAGACCAGGTTCTTTTCTTGATGTGGCTTTCTGGCATTAGTGTGCAGAAGCTTACTGTCACTCCATGTGGAGGTTCCCTTTAATCACCATGGGTAGTAGCCATTGATGGACCCTTTCCTGCATTAATCTGTCTAATTCTCTAAAGCGGTCTTTCTTTGTAGACATCACTACATCTAATAGCTGTGGATTCCGCATTGTAATTACTTGTTGACAGGGGTCTTTTGGGGCCGGAGCACGCCAGAGCGCCACTCCGGTAGCCCGGGAGCTGGCACAAATGGCGGTGGCAGCAAGCCCCGCCCCTAGCTCTCCGCACTGCGGCTTGTCGCCAGCCTCCCAGGGCCTGCACCGGGGTGCTGCGGCCCTAGGGAGGCTCATTGCTGCTTTTATGGGGCCCGTGCCGGAGCGTTGCGGACCCAGGGAGGCCCTAGGACGCCCATTGCTGCCTCCCTGGGGCCTGCACCGGAGTTCTGCGGCCCCGAGGAGGCTCCAGGAGGCCCGTTGCCATTTCCCCGGGGCTTGCGCCGGAATGCTGAGGCCCCGGGGAGGTCAGAGGAGGCTCATCGCCGCCTCCCTGTGCCAGTGCCAGAGCGCTGTGGCCCGGGGGAGGCCAGAGGATGTCCATCGCCACCTCGGGGCCCATGCCAGAGCCCTGCAGCCCCAGAGAGGCCCCAGGAGGCCCATCACTGCCTGCTCGGGGCCCACGCCGGAGTGCTGAGGCCCCAGGAGGCCCATCATCGCCTTGCCGGGGCCCGCGCCAGAGGGCTGTGGCCCCTGGGAGGCCCCAGGAGGCTCGTCGCCGCTTACCCGTGGCCCACGCTAGAGCACTGTGGCCCCGGGGAGGTCAGAGGAAGCTCATAGCTGCCTCCCCGGGCCAGTGCTGGAGCGCTGAGGCCCTAGGAGACCCATTGTCACCTTTCCGGGGCCCACGCCAGAGTGCTGCGGCCCCGGGGAGGCCAGAGGCTTCCCGTCGCCACCTCCCAGGGCCAGCGCCGGAG
>NW_015170900.1:833529-872725 GCF_001447785.1 Gekko japonicus | reverse complement strand
CTCTTCAACTCCCCCATCTCCCTCCTTCTTTCCTTCTCTTTCTTTTCCTCTTTCCTTCCTTCTTTCCTTCTCTTTCTTTCATTCATTCTTTCCTTCCTTCGTTCCTTCTCTCTACTCTCCCTCTCTCTTTCCTTCCTTCTTTCCTCCTTCTGCAGCCCAACTCTAGTGAGAAGGGGTTTAAACTTTAAACTCCTCCTCTCTTCACTTCCTCCCCCCCCCCGCTGGCTGGGGAAGGGAAGGGGAGGCTTTTGAAGATGCCTCCCCCCCTTTTGCTTCCCCTTCTGACATCACTTCCGGTGATGTCAGGGGGCGTTGCATATGCTAATGAACTATTATGCTAATAGCCTAGTAGCTTATTAGCATACCGTATGCTAATGAGCTCCTGCAGCTCTTTTTCTACGAAAAGACCCCTGCTTGTTGAGTAAATAAGTGCCCCTCTCATCTATTGCGCATCAACTTTGTTGGGTGGCCCAACGTTCTAGTATTATGTGTGAAAATATAAATGTAAAAGCATGGTGTCTTGGGGGGGGGCTCCAATTTCCCCATACATAATGGAGTTGGAGGGCAGAAGGCTAGCTGGAGAAGCCTACCTGGCAGCAACTGTGGGTGTCAGAATTTGTCCCTGCCCCTGCCAGCTGATGTGGCAGGAAAGTTGGCACTCTGACAGATGCATCTATCACAGCGGGGCCTGACTGGGAGGCCAGTGGCATGCCCAACCCAGCAGGGCTGGATGAAGGGGGAACGGCTGCCATTTGGTATGGCTGTGAGCAATAGTCCACTGCACCAGCTAGCTGGGGGGGAGTCATGAAAGATGTTCAGGAAGGTGGAGGGCAGAGAGTGGGAAGGGGTGGACATGCCCCAACGTGCCTCCTTAATAAGGGCCAGGGACTCAGGCCTGGAAGGACACACAACCTAACTCTCCCACTAGCTAACCATTGATAGGGAAGGCAGTGGGGAGAGCAGGAAGATCCAGAGTGCCATTAACCCCTTCCACTATCAAGTCCTGATGAAACCCAATAGGGAGGCTCTATAGGATATATTGGCCCTGTCCAATCCTGAGGGTGTGGCAGACCCACCACAGTGTGGTTGTTAGAGTGTCAGACTTGTCAGAGCCAGTTTGGTGTAGTGGTTAACTGCGCGGACTTTAATCTGGGAGAACCGGGTTTGATTCCCCACTCCTCCACTTGCACCTGCTGATGTGACCTTGGGTCAGTCACAAGCTCTGGCACAGCTGTCCTTGAAAAAGAGCAGTTTGTGTCAGAGTTCTCTCAGCCCCACCGACCTCACAGGGTGTCTGTTGTGGGGAGGGGAAGGGAAAGGAGTTTGTAAGCCGCTCTGAGACTCCGAGTGAAGGGCGGGGTATAAATCCAGTCTCTTCTTCTCTGCTTCTTCATCTGGGAGACACAGGTTCAGCTCTCCACTCTGCCACTGTAGCTCAGTGAATGGTAGCCCCGCCTGCTTCACGGGGCTTTCTGTTGTGAGGATAAAATGGGGGAGGGAAGAATGATGCTGGAAATTGCTTTGGGGGCCCTCATTAAGAAGAAGAATATAAACGTCTACATAAGTAAATACAGGGGTCATTTCGAAGAAAAAGAGCTAGGGGGACTCATTAGCATAACTCATTAGCATATGCCACACCCCCTGACATCACCGGAAGTGTGTCCTCCCCACAGCCGGCGGCGACCTCCAGCGGGCACCAGCAGGGAGCTCCAGGCCCCGCCCTCCCGCACCTCACCCGGGGGGATGGTGTCCCCCCGCGTCCCCCCCCAAATGACCCCTGAGTAAATAGCTTGAGAAAAGATATCATCAGGCACTGCTGGGGCGAGATCTGATTCCCCTTTCTCCAGAGCGTGTGATTCACAGTTCAGAAAAGGAGAAACATCTCTTTATATCAATTCTATATAGATCACCAGTGATGAGACCTGAAAGTTAGCGGGCTCTGCATTGCCTTTCTTCCTCATCTACACTCAGTAGAGTTAAGTCTAGGCTGAAACTGAGTAGTCCGTGTCTTCCTTAGTGTTTTTTGATGCTGTCATGCTCTCTGTTAGATGCAGTTAAGTTGCTTGTACTGTAAATTTCATTTCTGTTCCTCTTATCGATTGCCTTTTTCCTTGAGTTCTTTGTCTTTTCTTTCCTCCCCATTTTTTTTTTTAAATGGCTCGGTAAGGGCTTTCTTTCTTTTCTCTTTATTTCAACTTCCACGCTTCAGTTCATTTCGAGATGCCTGTTTCGGTGTTTATTTGTCTGCGCTTTCCAGTGATTAATTCTAGAAGGAAGCAGCTGTGAATAGTAAATTGGCAATCCAGAGTGGCTCTGGGGCTTTGGCAGTTGGTAGGATTTTCAAAGTGAGGAAATAACAGGTGTCCCGTGTCATCACAGGTTTGGAAAGAACTTTCAAAGCTCAAAATATCGCATTCTCTTCTCTCTCTTTTTTCTCCTCATACTCTGAGGTAGCAATTAATGGGCTTGATTGTTCTGTCACTTGCTTCAAAGGGGCTTTGAATTCAAAGGAATGAATATTGTAAATTCTCCTTTTGGAATGCTCTATGTAGTTCTGAGTGTAATGAGGGCCAAACAACAACTGACTCTGGAACTCCAGATGTATAATTTCATCCTCTAGTGTAACCACTGGAAGAAAGGGGGATACAGGTTTTGGCCCTAATGCTGGGAAATGAAGGGTTAACTCTTCTGCATGCCATTTACCCACTCAAACACCCCCTTTTTGATGTTTTAAGCCATCTCTTCTTCCACAGTGGGGAGTGGGGATAAAAGCGGCCCAAAGATGAGAGGGGGCAGTTTCCTTTAGGGGAAATAGTTTAGGGCGGGGTCCCCAGCCTTTTTGAGTCTGCCAGCACCTTTTGAATTTGATAGGGTATATCAGGGTTTGACACTGGAGGTGGGGGTCAAGACCAGCACATTCATGCCTTCTCTTCTGCATATGTTCAGTCAACTTGCAGAGGGGTCATGTGTACAGATCTTGGATCTTTTTAAAAATGATTTAAATCAAATGCCCTATTGTAAATGCAGTCTTTGTTTATATAAAGTCTAACTCCAAGTATCTGTCCAGCACACTACATAGAAGAGCTAGAATTTGGACTGGGATGAAGCCCTCTGACCACAGATTAATGAGCCTGCAGTCTCCATTATTACAAAAGTCTGATAAACAACATTGCAAGGGGAAATTATTTGTTATAAAAGGTCTGTATGGCTTGTATATTGCACTAGCAGCTTTTGTTCATTTTGTTATGTCTGTCATTGTATACACCATTGGATGTAAATCCACGGTATTTTTGTGGTCTGTGCACTTAAGGGACCCACAATATGACGACTTATCCCTTTGTGACTCCCAGCAGGATCAGTGAGGTTTATATAAATCTCTGCTCTTGGAGATTTATGAGCCAAGTGATCTTCATCTTTGAAAAATGACTCCCCTCTTCTATTTGAGTTCATAGACAAGCTGGAATTAAAACATCTAGGTATCTTTGTTTTTACCCATCTTTCTTCTTTTTAAATCACAATTTATCTTGTCTTTAAAGCAAAGTAATTTAGCATAATTGGATTGTGGACTGGGCAGGCTGTGGCTCGAAATCTCCCCCACCCCCCCAAACGTAAGCTCAGAGATACTGAAACATGTTTCTGTTACTGCTGGTGGACCTGAATACTCTCACATATCAGAAAAGCTCAACTTGTAAGAATTTCACTTTACTTCGCTCATGGACTGTAGACAAGAGATGAGGTTGTGTGAGGTTTAGGGCTTCACGGAGCTGTGCAGGCAATTCCACACCAACTCCAAGTAGAACTGTGAGAAGCTGAAGCTTCCCCAGTAGCAATGGACTTATCAAAAGTAAAGTAGACCTTGGCTATGCTTTGTACTTTTAATTTCTAATTAGCCAGTTTCCTATTCCATTCCTAACCTGCAATAGAGATGGCCCTGAGATCTCAAATGTGTCATACCAGACCTTAATTTTATATATAGACTTTACCAATTTTGATAATTCAAATACCTCAGAACTATGGAGACTGACCCTATATCAAACATTGGGAATTAGCAAAAAAATAATAATAGAGAAAGGGGTTGCAAATAAGAACAACCTGCTTGACAAAAGAAATGCAACTTGCATTAAATTTTGCATCCCCCATAATCGACCCTGTCCTCTCAGGATGAACATTTTGTTGGATCCAGCTAGATATTTCATGGGTAAAGAAGGTAGGAAAGTGTCCCATTTGCCAATCAAGAAGACCATGCCTGGGATATTGTGACTTGCCTGGGTAAAAACCATGTGGAACAAGAGCAACAGCAAGGAGGGAAAAATGTCCAAAATGCAGCAAAAGCTGGCTGGATCCAGTCATTTTGTTCCATTGGTGCTCAAGCATTCTTCTAATGCAAATACTTTTCTGCTAATATAGGACCCTCTAGAGCCTCTTAATGCCAGTGGGGAGGGTTCCTTGTGAGCGCAAGCGGAACAAAACAGTAGGACCCAAGCCCATGAGATTGAGAATCACTTATAACATTTGTTTGTGTAAGTTCTGGACAGATCAATTAGAGTGGTGCATTTTTATCAATTCATCAGAATTTTTAGAGCCTTTCAGTACCTATACTGCCATAATGCATACCTGGGTTTTAGGGCTCACAACTGTGCCTTTAAATAAAATGTGCACGCTTTCTATGCAGGCTTTGTGACATCCAGATAATATAAAGGTTGAATTAATTTGTTGTTTGCTATATCAGTTTTATCATCTCACTACAAAGCTCAGTGTGTGTGTGTGTGTATTTGTAAGGCCTATCATAGGATTTGAACTTTCTCCCTTAGTGGCAGGTGTCTTTCACTGTATTTGTCACTCATTGTTTGGGTGTCTCTTTCCTGGGAAAGTGATAGCAGAATAGGACTTTTATCATCTTTCCTCTCTTTGTATAGAACAGTCTTTTGCATCCTTGGCTTTTGTTTCAAAGACAATTGAACAACGATAGTAATCAGTGTTTATGGCACCAAGTATGAAGGGAAGCCTTCCCCTTTGCTTCCGGGCAGCTTCTGTTATCAGGTTTGAAATGCCGAGCGTTCCTCAGTGAGCAGAAAAGCGAGCAAGAGATAACATTCAGAGTGGTGTAAAGATGGAGCAAGATATGTAGGGCCAAGGAAATTGTTTCTCCTATATTCTATCTGGAATTTTTTACTGGAATCTCTTTAAATGTCTCAAGATATGTGTCCCTTGTTATTATGCATTACATATTAGTGTTGCGATTGCAAGGCCTATGCAAAAGGTGTGCATGCAGGGGTGAATGTAAACTGGTACACTGAAGTGCCAGAAGTGGTACCTCCTGTCATCTGTTTTGAGGCCGGAAGTGCCGGACGTGGTACCTCCTGTCATCTGTTTTGAGGCTCCAATAGCAAGACAGTAGTGATATGAAACGTAAGGTACTCTCACCTTTACACACATGACAGTAGAGTGATAGATTCCTGTGTTATGTATCTATTTATTTATGATATTTTGTAAACAGCCACTCTTCAAAAATAGGACTCTATTGGGCTTGTGTCCATTGGCTTACAGTGCACATTCACATTATAAATGATTCTCCTCCACATTAACGTCTATATTAGCAATGATAACATTAACCGTGTCACACGAACAATAACAGCAACAGTATGGTTCATCATTTCAATTAGATATTGATATATCACTTGAACTTTACATTCTTTTAGTACTGCTGAGAGTGTGAAACTTTTGTCTGTTGCTACTAATTCTACAAGCAGAAGCAGAGATTAGGAAGGGATCCTAGAGTAAATTCACACATGATGGAGATCACTGTGGGAGGTGGTGGACCCCATACCCAACTTGTGAACTTCATCATAGTTGCATTTCCTCTCTTCCCACACATGCTATTCTTGCTGCAGATCAGACCATGGCATGCACGCAGAAGGAACTTTAAGCCTTCTTTCCTGTGCCATGACCCAGAACAGAAACGGTCTAGGGAAAGAACTATTTGACCCATGGTCTGCTGTAATGGACCAAATAGCCCACTGGGCCATTTCTGTTTGAAGTGTGTGGGGCACCATGTTCTGATCTGGAGTGGGAACAGTGGGCGTTAGAAGAGAACAGAAAACACAAATAATGTTCGACAGCGTTCACAGATGGAATCTGAGATCCCCACCCTCTCCATTGTCTTGTCGAAACTGACCCACAGTAGAAGATAAACGAAGGTTTCCCCGCTGCTCACATGATTTCCATCTGCCATATCTTTTGGCTGGCAATGACAGAAGTGTAACTCTGGCCATGGCAAAGTTTATATTCCATACCCTTAGAATCAGGGAGGCACACATTAAAAACAATAACTCTGGGCTTAAGTACTAGTGGGGCTATAGACTCTATTTGTTTCACCAAGGTGCCTTGGGGGGTGTAGGTGTTACGTGGAAGTTTCTCTGTAGCGGGGGCCTCCCGCCCTGCGGCTGGTGCGCGCACGCGCGCCGCACGCACATCACCCGGAAGTGACATGACAACGCTGGGGGCGGGGCCACGACCATCCAAGGGAAAACGATAGAGTTTTCCCTCGGATGACCATGGCCCCGCCCCCAGCATGCCCGGCGTGGTCGCGTCACTTCCAGGTGACACGCACGTCGGGGTGGGGTTCCCCCCGGGGCCCAATCCGCTGGCAGCGGGGAACAGGCCTCTGGGGCGGGGGTTTCCCCGTCCCCTGGGGGGACTTGGGAAGCCTAGGGCATGTGGGCATTCTAATTTTGGTGCAGGAACAGGAAGAGTGAAGGGAAAAGAGGGGCATGGTGGCTAATAGATGGCATCGGTTAGAGGGGTGGAGAAAATGCTGTGCTGTGCAAAGAGAAAAGCCCAAAGTAACTGATTTGGTTGCCAAGAGACTAATGGTGACAGAGAGAAAGAAAACTATATCACAGGGAAGACCGCAGAGGAGGATTAGAGTAGGTTAAAAAGAGAACACTGAATTAATACATGGTAAAAATGCTTATCTGTGTTAGCATAGCAAAGTGGCTCACTTGAGTTAATAAAATTCTAAAAATGGATCCTCAAAACACTTGATGCAGCAAAACCATGTAACAAGTACTGAACGAAAACAGCATATTTCCTCCAACCTTACTAAAGATTTCAGAGATGAGCTCAGTCACTCAGTCCACATTCTATAATTCAACAAAATGTGATGTTTAGCATGCCGTTTGTATAATTTTTCTTCCTTGTATCAGGTTACTTCTCACCCTTTCCTCTGAAAACAGCTGTGTAAGAAGAGCCTCTACTTTGCATGCAGAAAGTCCCAGTTCAATCCCCGGCATCTCCAGTTTAAAGGACCAGGCATTAGGTGGTGTGGAAGACCTCTCCCCAAGACCCTGCAGAGCTGCTACCAGTCTATGGCCCTGGGCACATGGGCCGGATATCGCGGGGGGAGGCGTGACTAATTGCCCCGGCACAGTTTGACCCGCGATTACGCAATCAGACGCACTGGCAGCACAGCACGATTCCTTCCCTTGGTGCCAGCGGGTAAACGAGGAACCGGAGGGGAATGCCGTGTGCCAGCGCGATCACACCACGGGCGTCTGGAGGCAGCCCATGGCAAACGTTTACTAGTACCTTGGAGGGACTAGTTTTTAAATGCGCATTGCCGACGGTAAGCCACGGGTGCGCTCCACTTCCCAGATGTTGGAGTGTGATCGCGCCTGGATAATCCACCCACCTTCCATGCCTCTCCCGCGGCAACTTTGCCGTGTGACCGGGGCCTATATAGGCAGTATTGGCCTTGATGGACCAAAGGTCTGATTCAGTAACAGAGAGCTTCATTTGCATGTTTTCAGGTGTTCAACCCTTTGTGTCTGTAAAGTAGGGAAATGTTTCAGGTGTGTAGCCATGGTAGTCTGCAGTAGAAGAACCAGGTTCGAGTCAAATAGCACCTTAAAGCCCAACAACATGTCTAGGCTCCAGGGTATAAACTTTCGAGAATCAAAGCTCCTTTTGTCAGATTTGGGAGTTTTGACTTTCAAAAGCTTATACCCTGGAAATCTTGTTTGTCTTTAATATGCTACTGGTCTCAAATCTAGCTCTCATAGGGAGATGTGTATTTGAAACCAGTAAACATGACCAATAATGACGTTAGGTAAGGGTCCTGTGTATTTGTTTGCTTTAGGTGGTCATCCTGAAGATACTCCGTAGACAAGTGAAACCACAGAACATGTAAAATAACTCACACAATTTAATGTGAAGTGCTGTGGGTGACTTCCTTTCCCTTTCCCTTGAGAATGGATGGAAGATTAAAAGGGCAGTGAGCCTGCAAATGTCTCCTTGCTCTTCTACTGTAAAAGAAGCATACCTCCCACTGCCAGCTAACCAACATTGTGCAGCACGGCAATATTATCAGTGGCCATATACTCCGGCCAGCCAATGTTAATAAGCCAGTGCCAGTAAAAACAAAACAAAACCATGACACCCTTTTACCCTCAAAATGCCTTCCCCCGAACTAACTTCCAGAACATTCATCCAAACCATGACGATAATATTCCCATGCCAGAGTCAGAAGTTCATGCCAGAAGGTTTAAACCCACAGCAGCATCTATGCAATAAAAAGGCAAACTGGCCTGAAATACAAAGCTTGCACCCAATTGTGGGCCAGTGATCAGTATCTCAAGCATAGGAGGAGGGCAAGGCTGCACAGGAGGTCTTACTGTATCCCAGCCAAAACACAGTCCATGCCCTAAAAGCAGCAGCAACAGCTCCTCCTTCCTTCCTTCCTTCCTTCCTTCCTTCCTTCCTTCCTTCCTTTGCTTTGAAAAGTGCCCATCTGTTTTCTTTAGGTGCCTAGATAGAGTATGCCATGGTGTAATTGTAGGAAGTTGAGGGCTATCTGAGGAACCAAAAAAACTCCATCAGTAGCATATGTCTCACTTATGTATTTGTAGACTGGGTGTATTTTTAGTCTGGATAAAATTGCCAGATGTCAATGGGAAAAATAGTATCTCCAGTTTCATTCCACTTGTAGCTGTTAGCAGTATTGACTGTGTAGTGCTGAATGCCCTAACTTGGAAACTTCCTATTCATTTACCGAGATCACTGACTTCCATCATTGACAGAGTTGAAAATAAGTGCTCTTCAGTCCTGCCTCAGTTGAAATGTTTATTTCAGTATCTAATAAAAGGGGATTGATGGCCTAACAACATTTCAGTTTTGCTTCTCCCCTTCCTCAGATGAGCCATTGCGATTATGTGCCTGTTTCTGCTACAGCTAGCCTTTTCAGCCATTCAGTAGCATTGGGATTTTGAGAGATTTCCAATGGTTTGCAGTCATGAGTTTAGCTGCATATCCATTATCTCTGGATCTGTACCCTTCAAGGTGGACTGTACATCTGTAAGATCAAATGATAGGTCATTCCTTGTTTCAATAATGTAAAGATGGTACCTTTATTGCCCTAATCTAGGGAACTGTCTGAACTGGGTTGAGTTTGGGAGAGATCAATGCAACGTGATCATTTCAAATTTTTCTGTAGTAATTTTTCTGTAGTAATGATCTTTTACAGTGTCACAAAACCTGAAAACAATCCATTTTTATTTGGCCACAACCACCCACCATGCATACATTACAAATGATTTTCATATTGCAGGATATGATGTTTATGCTTTGGCTTTAGGTAACAGTGGGATGTAAGAACAAAGTGGTTATGTTAATTTGCACAATTAATTAGTTCATTGCTGTTTGATCCTCTATCATCTTTGTTGAAAATTGAGCTAGACTGCTTTGATTTCATTAGTTAATAAGGAAGAGCCTATTTTGCAACACCTGCAGAAAAGAAAACCTTGACTCAAATGGGAGAAAATCCCTGATGGACCAGACTACTGGTTCTATTTTACACAGTGGCCAGCCAGATGCCATGGAGGGTCCACCGCAAAGGTTCAGGGGCCAAAGTCTCCTCTGTGGGCTGCTTCCCCCTCCAGCAGCTGACATTCAGAGCCCTACCATTTTTCAATGAAGAGGCCCCATTTAACCCTCAGAATTACCCACCGATGGACCCTAATAAATCTCACAGCAGTTAGTTCTGTGCACATTGTATGAAGAAGGAATTTATCGTGTCTGTCCTGAATCTACTGCCTATTAAGGTAACTGAACATCCCCAAGTTCTTGTGTTTTAGACAGGGGAGGTAAAGTAATCACTCTACAGCGTGCACAATTTTGTGAACCTCTGGCATACCCTCGTTACTTGTCTTTTTCTAAGCTGAAAATATCAAGCTTTCAAGTATTCCAATCACTTTTTAGTTTTGGTGACGTTTATTGGTACCTTTTCTAACCCTCTGATGAGCAACCAGAAGTGCACATAGTATTCCCAAAGACACTCATTTACCTGCATGAACACCTTTATCATAAAAAATGATGTGACATCTCTTTTTACAATCTGTTTGCACAGTGCTCTGTATCTTGTTAGAGACCCTTTCCCCATCGATGGTTTTTTTACTGGGCTGCAGAACCAGTGTTTTTAGGTACTTAGGCAGATCATGAGAGGGAGGGCAGGAAGGGTTGCCTCAGTACTTAGTTCTTGTGGACCTTTCTTACAATCCCAAGGAAATGCTGATTGCCACTGTGGGATCAGGAAGCAATTTTTCTCCAGGCTAGTTTGGCCAGGGATCCTGGAGGTTTTATGTCATCTTCTGGGCGTGGAACAGCGGTCACTGCGGGTGTGGAGGGGGAGGTATTTGTGAATTTCCTGCTTTGTGTAGGGGGTTGGACTAGATGACTCTGGGGTACATTCCAACTATATTATTCTACGATTCTAAGATTCCATGAGTGAAGTAAAAATGTCACTCCAATGCAGTCTAAATAGCTTGTGGAGGATTTCATACAGATGAAAGAAAAGTAACCACCTCCACACACATCCTTTGACCTGGAAGCCCAGCTCTTAATCCCTGGTGTACAGAGAACTTTCTGTCTGTATTCAGCTGAAAGAGAAATGCTCTGCTTATTTGCCCACAGTCTATTTCTTCTAATCTTTCGATATTCCAGGACTGAGCCCTGTCGTAGAAAATTGAATCTGGGACTGAGACTTGATTAGAACAACAACAAAAGGCATTTCAGAGGCTCCAGTTTTGTTGTGAACTCATAATATATTTGTGGCCTCTTGCCATCTTCTTTTGCAAATATATGAGAAGGAGATTAACATACAGAAACTCTGTAGAACAAGCACTGAACTTGAACTTGGCAGCAGGAGGGGAGTTAAATGATTGCATGCCCTGGACAAAGCACCCCCATTTCTGGTGACTTTTTCAAAAGTGTGAACAACACGAAAATGTTCATGTGGAGATCTCTGGGTGTGTGTGTTTTTTTAAATCAGAAATTTATGAGCTTTGACTTTCGGCCAGTGGGCTGTTTATTAAAAAAGAAATCTGCACAATCAAGTGGATAAACTCACAGTAGTGGGGCTATAAAATAGCAAACAGTGCACTTTCAATTAAAAAAAAAAAGTAGGCAAATGCCCTTTTCCAGGAGCGACAGGCGGAGCAATAAATGCACGGAAATATTGCAAAAGAGGGGAAGGTAGGATTTTTCTCCCAGATTCTTGAAACCGGCAGTTTCCTGCATCGAAAATCGAACATCACAGAAATTTGGCAATGCATTACATAGAACAGCCTGGAAGACAGATAGTCTGCAGTGTCAAAATATTTGACACTCTAGACAGGAAAGTACCATTTCCTGTCATTCATTGTGCCTTAAACCTTTTGAATCCCTATTTATTCATTCGTCACTGTTGTCAGCCGCTTGCACAGAAATATGTCCTCTCTGTGACCTACCAGGTTGTGGCGGTGGGAAGCCCCATGCTTCAGGCTAACCCTGTCTGTATGTGGCAACAGCAGGAGCCCAGGCTGAATTTACAGACAATGCTTCAACAGGGGGCTCTTTTGCTTCATTTAGTTCTTACCTGAACTCTTAATGTCTATGGATTTTTGTGCATCTGAAATTCTGTTGACAGCTGTTTAGTACTGGAAACGTTTAAAATGTATTTGGACTAAGGTAAGAGAAAATTTGGGGAAGGGCCATAGCTTAGTGGCAGAGCAGATGTTTTGCATACAAGAGCAAATGTTCCCTGTTTCATTTATTTTTCATCTTTGTTTCTGTTTTTGGCAACAGTTGTGCTTCTTTGCGCATTGCTGTTTGTTTTGTAAATTCCTTCGTATCACGTACACAAGTTGGGAAAAAAATAACACAGTATTTATATATATGGTGTGCACCATTCATACATATAATATAAGAATAATGTACAGTGCCAATTTATGAACACCCTGACAATGATAAAATGTGATTTATGGAAACAAATCAGCATGAGCAGACTGAAAATTGTGTAACAATTAAAAAAAAATCACATGTTTGATTTGTGCCACAGAGAAGTGAATTAGAAACAGGATGTGCGGCATGAAGTGACAAAGGTGAAAAAGTTGAAATCATCCTTAGACCCGGTATGAACCTCTAGCATTCTCAGTAACAAATAATTCCTGGAAATAGGTCTGATGTGGAAGACAGCTGCTTCAGATTATAGTACTGCTGACAGTTGGAATAGACAACACTGAGTAGCACTGCAAAAAAACTTTATGCATTCAGTTGTTTGAGCTGCACATTGGTGGTTTGAACAGGTGCTGTTTTTAGTTTAGAAATGAAAATGTGGCAGTAACTTATAGACAAACTTTGACAGAAAAGAATATTGCTGCCTGTTTGGGGATCAAGTAGCCTGTATCCTAACTTGCACCTCTCTGCAGGGTGATCTTTGCTGTGTTACGTTGTTGACTCAGAAATCATTGGCTGATCTCTCTGTAATAGCCATACATTAGAAGTTTCATGGCTGAGAAGGCAAGATATTCAGCAGCTTGGGATCATTTAGTTAAAAAGAAATCACTTGGCAGTGAGATTGGGATTTTCTGACCTCTTAAACAACCATCTGTGAACTTTGCTAGCTCACCTTTTCACCTAGCTCCAGTCTACTGGGTCGGATTAGTTCTGTTCCCCATACACATCCTTGGGACTTCCCCTACTGACTTCTCTCCTCAGTAAAAATTACCCATTTATTCCTCTCCCAACAAATTCCTCATCCCACTTTCATACAAATGTTAACAGGTCTAGACGATGGGATGGTCAAGTCCTTCCCCCCCCCTTCAAGCAGGGAATAAATATTTGGGGGAATTAAATATTAGAGCGATTCAAGAAGGAAATTTCTGGAAACTTCAGGAAAAGCGTCTCTGACCGGGTCAGTGGGAGAAGAAAGGGAGAAGACAAAACTCCTAGGAGCAAGGAGGAAGGCCTCTTTGGATACTGAGTCCATCAGAGCAGACAGAACTCTTCACTGAGGTCTGGAGGAAGTGCCCATTAGCCATGTGGTGGCCTTCCCTGCGCCCCTTCCTGCCTGTTCTCTGCGGGGAGAGAGAGAGAGAGAGAGAGAGAGAGAGAGAGAGAGATATTTAAAACTCAGAGTGAAGGTTTTGCTCATTTTAACTCTTCAAAGAAAAAAAGGCATTTCTTCACAACCGGTAATATAGAAAGCAATGCAGGCATGACAGCACTTTGTCCCAATGGAAGTCTACTACAGCTCTGACAGCTACAAAAGAGCCAATAGTCAAGACCAACAGGAAGGCAAGTCTCAGCTTGCAAGGAGGGGGGGCAGAAGTGCCATGGGGATACCATCTGTGGTGACACGTCGGGTTAGAACGGATAAAAGGAAGTACTTCTTCACCCAAAGAGTGATTCACACATGGAATTCACTGCTACAGGAGGTTGTTGCCGCTACAAGCATGGACAGCTTCAAAAGGGAATTAGATAGACATATGGAGCAGAGGTCCATCAGTGGCTATTAGCCACAA
Organism: Gekko japonicus; assembly: GCF_001447785.1. NCBI lineage: Eukaryota > Metazoa > Chordata > Lepidosauria > Squamata > Gekkonidae > Gekko > Gekko japonicus. The sequence continues at coordinate 858,890 of NW_015170900.1, read as the reverse complement.
AGTATAGATAGGGGCTCTGGAGCAAGTGATGCTCTGTCTTCTTGGTGCTTGAGGGGACCAACAGTGGGAGGGCTTCTAATGTCCTGGGCCCACTGGTGGATCTCCTGATGGCATCTGGTATTTTTGGCCACTGTGTGACAGAGTGTTGGACTAGATGGTCCTTTGGCCTGATCCAACATTGGCGTCTCTTATGTTCTTATGTTATGTTCTTATGACACAGGTGTAACACCTGTGCCTCAAGAAGTAGTTTCTGTAAAAGACAGCTCTGAGGGGGTTTCAAGCTCCAGACTAGCTCCATAGTGTTTATTTGGGATGCAGCAACAATATCCCTCTTACCCCATCAGTCAGAGGGAGCCAAAGACACAGAGAAGGCACCCTTGGGAGTCAAGTTCCAGAAGAACAGGACTGAGAATTTTGTCTGTGATTAGGTGAGGGCTTAAGTGAATTCTGACAGCCTGATTCTGTTACCCTAATCAAGCAATTACAGAGCAAAAGGGTCAGTTTTGTTTATATGTATGTCAATATTCCATTGGTGTAATTGCTCTAGGATGCAGGGGAGGGTGTTAGCCAAATTGCCTTATTTCTTATCAAGATTGGGGAAATTATTATATTAAAGGGCACTTAACATATAGCGCAGGGAACATAACGTGTGTGTACCAGAGTCAGAATTCCCAGAGCCCATGAATAGACGAGGAGACCAGGTTGATGTGATACAAAAATTACATTGCAAATACAAAAATTACAAATACATATAAAAATTATTAGCTCACATCCACACTCAATACACATCTAGGAAGAATTAGGCAGGAAAAGACAGTGACTTTCGCATTAGCGGGAATATTGTTACCTGTCCGGCGAGATGAGTAGACCATGCAGCGAAAAGGGAAGAAAAGAGAGAGGGAGTGGATTGTGAGCCGGCCAGTGACACATGTGGAATGGTCCCAAACTTATCAGGGATGGAACCTGAAAGGTGGGGTGGGGGTGAGAGCTCCACTGCATGTGCAGAGAGTTTCCCTTACGTAGCCAATTTTGTGACCTGAGGCAGGAACTAGGCGTTCAGTGGTTCCCAGGAAATGAAGAAGAAGAAAACCCCAATATCCTAGAATTGATTGGACAAAGGAAACAATGGTTGTACAATTTAGGGTTGATGCACTAAAGGGAATGACACCTCTTGGGGAAGGCGTGAGACAAGGGAATGGGGAAAGAGAGTGAAATTACTTTGATGATTCAATGCTTATCATGGGCATATTCTGGAATGGTGGCAGGAGGGCTCAGTTGCATCTTTGTTTCTGACTGGGCAACTGTCTTTGTTTGAGGATGTCTGGGGGGGGGAGGAATGTGCTGTGTGATGGAGAAGCGATCCCTTCCTGGTTTTTTTGCAGGAACATCTGGCCTCTTCCAGAACACGGCTCCTCTCTGGTCTGCTACAGTTTCTGTGTTCATGGAGACCGGGGCTGCTGGTCTGCATCACGGTGCTTGTACAGATGCAGATTGGCGCTTGGGCAAAAGTCCTCTGTAGTCTCGTGTCCAGATCTGGCTTGGCATGCGCCTTTGGCACAAGGCTGCCGTGGCCACAGTACACAGTCCGTAGTCCAGCATGGGGCACTCCGCTTAGGAACACAACTCTGTCCATTACCCTGGCACCCAATTCACAGTCCAGCAAGGCACTGGTAGTAAAAGAGTCTCTTTAACAGTGTATTTTGGAACGGCTTCTTGGCAACAAGGAAAGGGTGACAGGACAACCTTCTGAAGCCACTAAGCAGCCCAAAGGCATGGTTAGTTGCACAGATATATGGAGTCTAAACTGTATTTAATGCCAACCTGGGATCCAACAGATCATATTTCTTTCCTTCAACTTTGAACAGGCATCCTTCTATAATCATTGTCTTTCACTCCCCCCCCCCCGCCCTAAATACACCTGGGTGGGAAGACTTCTGTAATTAATAATTGTAGTGTTGAAGAAGAAACATACTGATAGGTATGTAGCAATATAAACAGCAAACCCTACTGGTGAGTTTAATTAACACCATGTCAAGATCCTACTGTTCCGTAAGTTGTTTCATTTATAGAGGTATAAAATATATAGTGCAGATTCATGTACAGATTGAGAGGGTTGCACAAGTCCATAATGTTTAGCTAAGTAATGAGTTCTAGAATTATCAAAGACTAACCTACAAAGTTGGAATTTATTTTTTTAAAAAAATGCCTGCTGGCTTCAGCTAAGCTTTTTTATTTGGGGGGGAGCATTGACAATGTATATATAGTTTATGAATTATGACTTGAAATCCATTAAGGCTTTTCCTTAACTGGCTATGAAACGGGGGCTTCACATAAAAATTCTTTTAACAATAGCATTAACTTCCTAGTATTTTATGTGATAATGAAATAGGATGGTTTTTATAGTCCAGTTTTCCCCTTGACTGATTAATCAAATTACCCAGGTTACAGATGTGAGGCATCTTCAGCAATTAGGCACAAACTCTTCTGCAGTTTGTTATTCTTAGGAAAGCATGGAAATTAGTCTCTTCTGTATAGTTTTCCACTTTTCTGAGCCAGAGTTTTGGATATGTGTGGAACCTCAATGAGGTTAGGCAAAGCTTTCCTTGCCTGAAGGATCTGCCTAGATTGGAGTGTGCATCAAATGTAAGTCTGTCCATAGACTTCAGTAGGATGTGCAGATATTTATTTTATTTTATTTATTTTATTAAACGTATGAATTGCCCACCCTGCAAGCAGGCTCTAGGCGATTTACAACATTATAGAGACTAAAAATACAAGATATACAGTTAAATACAGTTTAGACTCCATATATCTGTGCAATTTCTGACAACAGATGTGCTTCCCTCATTTAACTGGTGTTGAGTGGTGGACACATATGCAGCTGTGGTGGATATGGGTTGAGGGGGGGAGGCTATGAGATAATTGCCTTCCGTACTGAAAACCATCCAGTCCTCCCACCACCACTCTGACCTCTCCTATAGATTCGTTAAACCCCAACTGCCCACAGTCCAATAAAAAGGGGAATACAAGCTTTGAATAAAGGATTGTTAGCAAGTAAGCTATGTGTTCCCTTAAAGCCCCATTATTTTGAAACCTGCTAGACCAAGGCTGTACTTACATGCGAGATAAATAGAAATCACTTTTCTTTGGACATTTGACTCGACAGACAAGACGCAGATGGAAATGAACAACAAAAGTTTATTCAACAGAAAATAAAGTAATTAATGTAAATATTAGGTGTGGATGACTTCAATACAGGTTGTAAAACTGGCTTTCAAGTAAAGTAAATAAACCCTGGAAGGAGATCTGATTCCCCTTTCTCTAGTAAGGTTAACTTAACAGGTCCAAGGCTGCTCTTTTCCCACAAAGAGGACCTTTACACAGAATTTATACACGTCAGTTAGGAATGATGGGCCATTAACAGGATGCTTATTTGTCATACTAAAAGAAGCTTTCATCCCAACGCTGCAAGCCTCCTTGCATTCCATGACATGCTATTCTCAAAGATCCTCCAAACCTGGACCGCATCATTCATTTTAGCAGACCAGCCTTGATAACTCAGTAGTGCTGAAATTCTATAGAATATTTGTACAACCAAAATACATGGTTGCAAAGACCAAATGATTGTATTAATGGTCCAGTGAAATCTTTTAAATACAGAACGGTAACTTATGAAACACTTTATATCAAACATGGCTTATGTGTATGTGTGCACTTGCATACAGTGATAACAGTGAGATCTTCCCCCCCCCCCGCACCCCTCCACCCAGAGGTGACTTTTTTTCAAAGTCACAGCAAGAAAATTGGCAATAAATGACGTTTAGTGCTAAAAGCTATAAAATGTTAATATGTACCTAACCCCACACTATGCATTTTAATAATCTAGCATGTCTGCGATGCACATTTTTAGAAGCGTCAGCATTGAACAAAAATGAGAAGTATGGAGATGGAATCATAATATACGAGCAAGTTTAGGGTTGACTTTAGCCAATGGAATGGAATCATGATGACTGGATTGAATTGTTTCTGGATCAGGGTGTAAATTGGCTTAAATCAAGTTTAGTATCATGGAAATCAAAGGAACCGCAAGGAAGAAAAGGGAACAGGTATCATATGGTAAAACTTGTTGGGGTTTCATAAAAGTGTGGAAGGCATTTAAACAGTCATCTACTGGACCATTCAACCAACACCAGTGTTTGTAGATCCTGCCATATGGCGCTAACCTATTCTGTTCTCACACAATTAGTCTAACACAGACTTGACTGATAGTTCTTGATAACAGGGGCAGTTATTTGCAGAGAGCAGGAAGCTGTGGTGACCAGGTCCATATATTCTGGCTAAGGGAAGGGTTGCCAACCTCTAGTTGTGGCCTGACAATCTCCAAGGATTACAGCTGTTCTCCAAATAACAGAGGTCAGTTTCCCTGGAGAAAATGGCTGCTTTGGAGGGTGGACTCTATGATATCATACCCTGCTGAAGTACCTACCCTCCTCAAAACCTGCCCTTCCCAGTCTTCACTGCCAAATCTCCAGGAATTTCCCAGTCTAGAACTCATAACCCAAGCAGGCCATCCAAGGAAGAACAAATGGGGGGGGGAAACAAACAAACAAATAAACAGACCTGAGCCCCAGAGCCATCCTCCCCTCATAGCTAGGCAACCAGAGACCTCAGAAGACAAGTCCTTCCCAACAGCCTCTAAGGGGACTCACTAAGTCCTTCTCAACAGAGACATCAGGGGACCTACTGAAGAACTGCAGAGTGTCACACAAGCACAAGACTTCAAATGTGGACATAGGCATTTTAAGAAACACTCATTGGTACAGAAGGGTGGAGCCTGGCTGGATCTTTCTGGCTGTAGTAGTGGTTAGAATAGCTGCTGAGCTCTCGTAGGTACCCTAGTCTGGTTTCTGATTAGATGCCCTCTAGGGCCATTTCCGTGTGAGCTTATTTTTGCCCTACAGGTACCCCAGTCAAGACAGGATGTAACCTGACCCCACTAGAAGAAATATGAGGTAGGTCAGCATTGTTCCCAGGAGTACTGCAATTTTTGTTTTGTTTGTTCATTTTTACGGCAGTTGATGTTTGACCTTACCTTGTTTCAATGCCTGTTTTGGGTTGAGTGCTAGATTTGATTGCACTTCAAAGCAAGTGGTACTTTGAGTAGATCTGAATCTATGCAGTGGTTGCATTCTGCATGGTGACTAAGAGGGCAGCTGCTATTGATGAGGCATACTCACAATTACTGGCTTGCTTGGAATATGTATACCCCAGGCCATTCAGTAACAACTGGTGTTTGCATGCTGCTGTTGTGCCTGCACAGTTAGTGGCATTCCTCAGGTTAGTGCATGCTTAAAAGTGACTAGAATGAACTACACTTTCCAGGCAGCAGTGTAAGAACATATAATTCAATAAATATATAGGGACTAAAGCTGCCACAAATGTTGTTATTCTTTAAGGTGTTTCTGGACTCTTGCTCTTTTCTACTTCTACAGACAGACTAACATGGCTACCCATCTTGATCTGTCTCTAAGGAAGAGATAGTTGGAACAGTATAGAACTAGATTTCATAAAATGATTCTACTTCCTAGCTTTTCTAGCCCCAGACATTGGCATGAATCAAGGATTGTGTTATAAAGGCAGGCTGCGCAGTTGAACAGTGGCAACACGTGAACGTGTCAATTTAAAATACTGTGGAGAGCCTCTAACCCAGGGTTATCAGATGCCCTCTTTTTAGAGGACATATCCTCTTTTTTTGGTTTCTGTCCTCATTTGGGCTTTTTAAAAAACAACAACAACTAATGAAAATGCCCTCTTTTGGGGTTGGAAGGTTAGGAATATTCCTAGTTAGAAGCAATTATGACAGTTTAAATAGTATGGCTATTTAAAATGAGATTTGTCGTAGTGATCTCTTGTTTGAAGTAGTCAGTTGGGAAATATGTCCTCTTTTTTTGCTTTTCAAAATATGGTAACCCTATCTATCCGGGAGACCTGTTTATTATTGGTGGTCTTTATCATTTTGTGGTTCACTTACTGAGTTAATCTGTAAAGGCATGTTACTCACTTTTCAGAAGAGGAAGGTTTAAGATAGAGGTGCACTTGCTCAGAAGGTGATTTCTGTAGAAAATCTTAATATATCTGTTATGTCAGTGCATCGTAATGGCCTCATTCTGAGGCTTTTGTTTGTGTGTCTGAGACACACGTTTTGAAAGGTAGGCTGTAAGCCAGTAGGTTTGATTTTTATCTTATGATTTGGAACTCCCTTGGAAATAAGTATTACTTTTATCTAGTTAATGCTAAAGGCTGCTTATAACTTGTGGGCTCTGAAGCTTTGCCTACCCTTCTGTTTTTACGATTAAGACCTCAGCAAGTAGATAATTCTCACTGTGTCCTTTTGATCTGCTCAGAGAGCTTCCTGAGGCAGAGTTTTGGTGGTCTCTCTCACTAAGCTGATATCAAGAAGTGCAGACACTGGGAGTCCATTGTATGTGTTCAGGCTAATTCTACTGTGGCAGTGTTGCAAGTCCCGTTGATGAAAACTAAGAAGATTAAAGGAAATAATCTGGGAATCTTTGTCGGTTAAGTTTAAATTCTCGTAAGCTAACATCATGGGCACGGGGATTAGTCAAGAAGAAGAAAATATAGAAGAGTTCCCTTTTCATTTATACTTACTCCAAAAGGTTTCTTTTTTTATTCGCTTATACCCCTCAATGCAGCAAACTGTAATAAAGAGACAGTAACATGGCAAGATTTTCAGGTTCATTGTTGACGTTGTAAAGTTGCTGTAACATAACCTTGCCTTTTTGGTTGACATTGGAAAGTTGACTCTGGAAAGTTGTTGCAACATTTCCTTGCCTTTTATCTTGCCTTCTTTAATAATAATTCTCAGACTTCCTAAGCTTCCCCCCCCAAAAAAAAATAACCCCTGCATTTGTTCCGTTACCCCTTGTTTCCACACATACCTTTGTGCCAACCATGAAAATTGCCACATGCAGCGGAATGCATTCTACTACTGTATATGAAAATCTGTGAATACTGAATATTTTGGGCTTTGAATATTTTAGCAAAATTGCTATTCCTTTATATTCCTAAATAATAACACCTAGCACCTCAGTTCAAGCGTACCTGGCAACAGGGTTCAGGTGACCTCTCTAGAAGTGGCTGTGATTGTTGGAAATGGAAAGCCGCTTTCCTCCAGCTTTTGCTTGGCATCTCAGAGAGAAAGCGATTGATCTTCCTTTCAGCTGCTCTGTCAGAAGCAGCAGCTAAACTCCCAAGATTCCCAGTCACCTGTGATGGTCTTATAGCTTCCTCACTCGTAGTGTTCTGGCCTACAAGTCTAATTACTATGGTGAATGGTTCTTCTGAATATGCTGCCCTAGAGTCGGAGGGAAAATGGACTATATTTTGGATGAATTTACCTTTTGATGCAAGTCCAAACTGTGTTCATGCTCAGTTGGAGCAGGGCATGTGAATGCTCCCCAAATTGTTCAACATATCTGCATATCAAATAGCAGAAGTTTCTGTCTACTCTGATTACCGGCGGAATGCAGCTTTTGCAAGTGTTGCATCCTTGCCCATTGTAAAAGCTTGTTTATTCACTTGTACATCAAGTATCTCCCAAGTGTATTTATTTTTCATTCTGATGCTTGGTCCCAGGTGTACACTACAGTTTTACAGAAACACTCGCAAATTGGCATGCACACAGTCCGCCCCCTCAAAGGTTTGTCCATCTATTTTTTTAAAAAATGACATTCTAATTTTTAAGGTGGCAGGGAAAATGTTGTGAAAGTTCTGCTACTGTTTTTTAAATATATATTATAAAAGAGCTCACTTCTAAAGATACCCGTTCTTCTAGCTGTATCATGAAATAACATGGGGGAAAGCCTGTAAGTGGACACCGTTGGTGTGTGTGCGTGTGTATGTATTCACAGGTGAGAACAGAGAAGATCAACTGTTGTGATAATAGGAGACGCTCTCCAGAGTCATACAGGGAGGTTACCTGCCTGTACTGTGTTCATGGTCAACAGCATTGGCTGTTGTGTGCAGCTGTTGTGTTCATCAAGAAGCATAGGTGGTGGAGTGCAGGGAAAGGCACGTGGGCATGTGACAGTAGAGGGGAACAATTGTGTGTGTAGGGGGGGTCTGTGACAGCGGGCCCTGTCAGAAGCCCTTGGGCCCCGGCAGCTGCCCCACCTCAGGTTATGCTGATGCTGGCCCCGATATGATGTACCTTATTTTCCGTTTAATACGCTCAAATAATTAGCATTAATATCCTTTAAAAATATTGTTTTCTCAGGAATCTTTCTCTCAAACTGTCGAAGGATGTGGATCGAGGAGAGCCCCGGTGTCCTCGTGTCAGCCAGCTGGCCAGCAGCCCGTCTATGGAGTGGCCTTTTGCGCCGATGGAAGAAGGTGGCGGGATGGAATCTCTGCCGTTCCGGCTGATGATGCAGGACTGCACGGCTGTGAAAACGCTGCTGCTGAAAATGAAGAGAGTTCTTCAAGAGGTAGGAGTTTTAATGACCCTAAAGATTAATATCATTTTTTTTAATGCTCATGACCGTTCTGGAAAATACCAACACAGTTATGTTAAAGTGCTGTCTTACTTTTACAACGTTTCTTTTTGCAACAATTATTTTTCTCATAAGTGCTGCTAAGGATTTTATTACAGATCTGTAATTGTGCAATATAAATCATGGTTCCGCCTGATTTGCATACTTTTTTGACTGCTGAAGGGGAGAGAGGGAAATGAAGCCTGCTTGGGTGCATGCGGGGGTGAAAGCAAGATGGAAAACTGACAGGAAAATGAAATGGAAATGAAAGTGTTAGAGCTACGAACGTGATGAAATAGTAAATAAAGTTTACTGAAGGTTGATGATCTCAACTGAAAAATAGGTCCTGGTCTTGTGGAATATCCATGTGCTTTATTACTTGTGGCATTTCAAAGCCGTCATCTGATCACTTAGTTGTGCAGCCAGGCTGATTTTCCTCCAGCATCGATGTAGCATTCTTTAAGCATGCCATCAGAAGTTACAAATAGGTCTGACAACCTAGAAGACCATTTGAATGGTTGCATCACAGCTGCTTCCGTAGTCGTCATATGACATGGAACCTCTGTCTGTGACTGGTGATGGTTCTTTGACATGTGACAGTTGTCACTTGATGTTGCAGTCATTAATAGATGATCATGTGTGTATGAGCAAAGCTTGCTTTGTATATTGTATTTGTGTATCATAAATCATGCCTCAGTAAATTCTTATGAAGATTCTCAATATCTTGATCTTATCAATATGACACGAAGTTCACCCAAGGTCAAGCGTGTAACTTGGTTCAAGTTCAGAAATGATATTGCACTTCAAAGTCAAAACAGAATCACCACCAGTATTTCCGTGTGGGTATTTCAGTTGTATAGGCATTGCGGCAGAAGAGAAAGTTACAGGAATTTGCTAGGACATTATAGCATCATGGTGGGGTATCATTTCTGAAGACTATGAAAGAAAACATTAAAGATTTCTGCACACATTACTCACCAATTATCATACATACATGCACCAACATGAGGTCTAGAAACTGGACGGAAAAGGAAGGATGAAGCCTCCTGGTTCTCCTTGAGAAACAGCCCTGACCACACTTGGAAACAGTGAGAAGGTTCTCAGTATAAAGAGCTCTTTAGGATTGACATATGATACTGTCCCCCATCAGCTGAACAAATATTTCAGATTGTTGGCAAATTAAGAGGCAGTTGTAAATTTATTCAGCTCTCTCAGGTTCCTTCAGCTAACCAAGTTTGTAATTAACTAGCGTAGCATTGCTGATTGATTCAACAAGTTTGCATTTCAAGTGGTCTCATTTTTAAAAAAATCAATGAATCCACGCTAGAAATGGGCAATTCTTTCATTTCATGCTGCTTTGACACTCATTTCAAGTGCATGTGAATTTAAATAAAAATTAAAAGTCATTGGATTTAGCATTGGGGTGTTAAATCTTTAACTCCTTACTTCACAGTAGCTTAGAAATATATCCTTGGCAGTCTGCTCTTTCCTCTTTGATGGATTCCTGACAACCATTTACACAGTCAAAAGATTTGCTGATAAGTGATTCAATATCTTGGCATTCTCTTTTCAGAAAGAACAGTTAGGAATGATGACTGTAAAGGCTGTGTATGTATGTGTGTTGATACAGGAGGCAATCTTTATAGATCCTGAAACAGAATTTAAACTCCAGTGATGGTTCATGCCACTCAGTCGCCATTCTGACAGGTATATAGTGGGGAACAAAGCATTTGAAAAGATTCTTGGTTGTGAGTGAGCTGAAAGGTCTTTATCAGTGAGAAAGTGCTCTTTGGGCAAGTGATCACTGACCAGAGAATGAGCCCTTAATAACAACCTCTTGACTAGTACTTTGGATCTACACTCTCTCTCTCCCCCCCTCCCCCCCTTATGCTGTACTGGGACTGAAAACAAGCAAAAGAAGGTCCATTTGCTGATAGGCAGTACTTCTTTGTGGGTAGAACCTAAAGAAACATAGCTTGAGAGGGTACAAGGCCAAATGATTTATTATGGCCTGGGTGATTAGAAGAATTAGTGGCCACATGTGGGTGAAAGAGGGACATTCATTCTCTTTGTATTCCAGTCATTCAACAAGAAGCATACAGCATAGGCCTAAGCAGAGTTACAATTTTCTAAATCCATTGGCTTCAGCTGATTTTGAAAGGTGTAACTTTGCTTCGGATTACATGGTTAGAGTATGGTGCATGGATTGGGTGGTCCCAATTTTCGCTTGTAGCACCCTGCTGAGAAACGTTAAGCTGAGAAAAAATGACTGGTTCAAGGTCTCCCAGTAAGGTTTTTGTTTTTGTTTTGGCTTTTTTTTGCTCCTGGGTAGGGATTCGAACGTGCATCTTCTTCGGCTGTCACACACACTATACTACAGTGGCTCCCATTACGGCCATAATCCTCTCTCCAGCGGACCATGTATAGAAATTTCCCACCATCTGTTTATATTTAGCACTTTATGTAATTGTTCTTATTGAAATTTTATTGTATTTATTTGTTTTATTGTATTTTAACTTGAGCCCCCTTGAGCCAGTTTGCACCGGCAAGGCGGGATACAAATTGAAGGTAAATAAATGTAATAAAATATATTTAAAAACAAATACCAGAAGATAGGAGGCAGTATCTTCGCTGGGCTGGTATACCTCTACGCCAGACTGGTACAGACTGCCATCCCACTGCCCATTTGAATCCAGTTTTGATGCCTGGTTAGTGTTAACCATGGTTAACTGTGATTGCTGATGCAACCTTTGACTATGGTAACACTGGCAAGTAACTTTTTTCCCACCATAGAGAACAATGGAGGGGATGGGGGCAACCTGTTTGGGGGCCCGTAGAATTGGACCCCCTGGTTTAATGTTCCTGAAACATGGTGGGTATCTTGGGGAGAGGATCCAGCAGCTACCCTGCGATTTTGGAGCCTCTCCCTCAACCCTCCTCCCCTCCAGCCCCCAGAATATACCCTACATTTTCGCCATTGACTTCAATGGCCCATAGGATATAATGGGGCCGAACTGCGGGAATCCGATTCTTCTGCTTGCCCACCTCTCGCCTCTGCACCTCATCTTCTGCCAGGCATGGAGGAGCCCAGCTCGCCCAGGCTTCTTGCCTCCTGCTGCCTTGGCAATGCCTCTGGCCCAGCCCAAGCCCCCGAGAAAATGGAAAGTCTACGCCCTTGCCCAGTGAGGGTTATGCTGTCTTTATCCCAATTGGCTATTATGAATTTTCATTTTTTGGGCACATGAACAGTGGAAATGAGCCAGGTTCCTAGTTATCCATTGTCTTCTTTTGCTATGTTGCCTCAAGATAGTCATTCCAATCCCACCTGAGCCTTCTGAACAACACCATTCTGTCCTTTCCCCTGATCAGTTTGCATGTACAGAAGTTTACAAATAACTAGCAAGCACAGAGAGAAGTTTTATATTTTTTAAAAAAAAACCACCAGAAAATAATGGAAAATGTGTCTCCTTTCCATAATCCTGTGATCTGAGTGATGTGGTACTTAATGACGGCGGAGATAAAAATGTTACTGATAATGGGGAAGACAAAAGTTTAATAATGGTAATGATAACAAGGCTCCTAATGAGTTCTCCACCTCTGTTAATAAAATAATATAGAAAGTAGAAGGGGGGATAAGAAGGAGGGCGCAGCAGACAGAGGAGTTCCTGACCCATGTGATGCAGTAATTGAATCTCCTAACAACTTAATTGGATTGGAGGAATTAAAATGTCAAGTTGTCAAACATAATTTTCTAATATGTAAAGCAACACTAAGTGTGGATACAGAAACGTAAAGAAGTGATATCCACTTTTGGACTTAGCTTCTGACAGAGAAATGAGCGCTTTTTAATAATCTGGTTCTCTTGCCCTTTCGATCTTGTTGCAGGCACTCTGGCTGATTTCGCACTAAAGCTGCCTCGCTGTTGCACCGCCGTTTGCCCCGCTTCTATTGGTCAATTTCACACCTGAAGCCGTGCGGCTGATTTTGACCCGCGACTTCGCCCGATTTCCCCCGCAGTTTCATGATCCTGTTTTTTAAGGATCAACGAAACTGCAGAGGAAATCGGGTGAAGCCGCGGGTCAAAATCAGCTGCGCGGCTTCTGGTGTGAAATTGAACAATAGAACCAGGGCAAACGGTGACGCAACAGCGAGGCAGCTCTAGTGCGCAATCAGCCATAATATTATTGGGAGGAATGGGCTCACTTTATAGGGTAATATTAAAATAAACAAAAAACTGGTACAAAAACTAAAGGGTTAAAGGTTCAAAGCAGATTTCCCCAAAGCATTTGGAATAATGTGTGTGTGTGTGTGTGTGTTAAGCACTGTCAAGTTGCTTCTGACTTATGGTGACCCTATGAATCAATGACCTCCCAAACATCCATCATTATCGGCCTCTCTCCAGTCTTGCAAATGATGGGCTGTGGCTTCCTTGACGGAGTCAATCCGTCTCATTTGGAATTACTGTAGAATAATTACTGTAGACCATATTGGTGCTGGACTTTGCTGTACGAAACTGAAATACATGAGGGTAATTCTCTTCAGATAGTCACTTCTTCAGAACCTAATGGCTGACTTGCTTACTTCACAGACTGGGCCTGGGGTCCATACCCTGTATCCTATGTAACAGTCAGGTGTGAACTGAGGGTTCTTATCAGTTCCTGCCTGTGTGCTGCCACTCAGAACTGTGACACATGTGGATAAGGATTTCCCCAATGTCATGTTGTCATGACCAGAAATGGTAGGAGAGGTGCTTTTATGCATCACAATCTGAATTGTGCATCATGCATGTAGGAAATGAAGAGAACCCGTTAACTCAAATCTCACCCATTGGTTAAAAGCTACTGTCAATGCATAGACTTAGAAAGGTGTAAATCTGCTTAGCATGGTAATATAGGAGCAGAGTTCTGAGGCCTTCATGCATTGACTTCTACCACTGTATTAATTTTGGCTTCTTCTTTTTTTTGAATTACAATTTTTATTAAATCATTTAGTAAACAAACTGTGACAATAAATGTAAGAGCAATCAAAACAACATGTGAGTGGGGGGGTTTAACATCCCCCCCTTCGACAAATACATAATTACATAACACTCGTACAGTCTATATGAGTATGCTGTCTCTAAATATAGTTCACATTGCAAACTAAGAATGATTGGAAGTGAGTGTAATATACATTAACTTAGACTAATGATCACTTGTTATCTCCTAAGAGAGGAATAGTAAAGATGCAACTCTCAATTTATAAAGAGGTAAAGGCTCTGTGCTAAATCCAAATCCTACTACTTGTTATCTCCTATGAGAGGAAAAGTAAAGATGCAACTCTCAATTTATAAAGAGGTAAAGGCTCTGTGCTAAATCCAAATCCTACCAAACTTGAGATAAGGGTGATAGAATTTTTTTTTTGTGATGGTAACAATTGTACCATGGTACTTCATAATACTTCTGATTCTTGTTGATTAAATCCATTTGATATAATCTTTCCATTGGGATGAAATAAATTTTTCTTAATCTAAAAATTTCAGAACGGGGAACCATTTTGCAGTAAAGCTCAATACCAAGGGACATATGGCATTGCTATTGTGTTTATCGGTAATGCTTTCCATTATAAATTGATCCCACAATTTTTTAAACCAGACTTGGATTGTGGGAGGATTGGGATCTTTCCAGTAAGAGGCTATTGATAATCTCGCAGCGTATAACATAATTTGTAGTGTGTCTTTGTGATGGTGATGATCAATATGTTGGGGTCAAATTTCCAATAGTAAATGTTCAGGTGTGAGAGGAACATCAATGTCTATTATTCTTTTGATGTAAGATAAGACTGTAGACCAGAATTTTTTGACTACTTCACAGAGCCACCAACAGTGTGCAAAATTGCCTTCTTTTCCACAGCCTTTCCAGCAGAGTTTAGATTGATTGGAAGACATATGAGATAAGTGTAGGGGGGTGAGGTACCATCGGGATAGGATCTTGAATTTGTGTAAATCGCCAGGGAAGGATCTAGGATAACATCCCTTGTTTAACCATTTTTTATGCCACTGTTCATCCTTCAGTTCGGTGTTACAATCTTGGTGCCAAGCTTTTTGGTATGGGAGACTCTTCAGATTTGAATCTTTTAATAGTAATGTATATAGTGCTGATATCATGCCTCTATTTTTTGATTGGAAAAGTTTAAGGATTAACTCCATTTCTGTATGGGAGAGTGAGATAATCTTCGGAATTTTTTCCTGTTCTATTATGTGTTTGAGTTGTAAATATAGAAACCAAGAAATGTTATGTTTCAGCTTTTGTTCTAACTCCAATTTGGGATGGATACCCTTTTTGTCCGTGATGTCGCAAAAACAAGTTAGACCAGCTTCCTTCCATTTTGAACATATGTCTGAGGTAACGTGATTAGCGAACCAAGATTGGTAATGAAAGGTGGCATACCTTGAGCCCTCTGGAAGATGTTTCTTATAACATTGGCTCCAAATGCGTATAGAAGGGTAGAGAAAAATGTTTTCGCGTATACCCATGGGGGATAAGGGGTTCTTTCCCCATAACAGACTAATTTTGGCTTCTTTATAGCCTACCCCACACCAGTTAATAGGTGTTTTTATATATATTCATTTCTTATGTTTTGTAAGTTATTTACTTTTTAAATCATGTTCCAGCAAGCTGTTTTGGCATGCATGGAAGCTTACTGAAGTCAATAAAAATAGTCCTTACACATTACCCACTGGGTATCCAGCCCTCAGAAGATGGGGCACCCATTAGTGGTGTGTGCTTTCTAGCACCACTTGTTAATTCTCTGAGCATGAACACCAATTAGCAAAGTATAAATGAGAAGAACTCAGGGTACAAAACTAATCTCTTGTTTTAGTTTCACCATTTGAAAGCTTTCCTTTAGCTACAGACCCTCCCCCACCTGGCTTCCTTTTTCTATTCCTGACAGGCTGTCAAGTAAAAACACTCTCATCCAGCATCTATGTCTGAAAGACAAGATTCCTGTTTCTCATTCCCCCCCAGCACTTCTTATTTCAAATCTGCTGAAAGATAACTGACATGGAAACAAAGATATGCTCAAGCATTGCTGCCATTACTTCAGCAGACTCCGGAACACCACAAAGCAACTAGCCAGTGATACAGCTAGATGATTACCAGTTCCCTTATCTCTCCTGAGCAGGACAGAGATAAGTAAAACTAAATATCTACCCATGAATCACTGATATTCTGGGATTCTTTCTTCTGAGGAGATCAGTTTTTCTCTCATGCTTTCGAAAGGCAGCATTACTTTTACAGCGGAAGGGAAACTGTGCGATTCTGTCTAATATATATAAATAATGGTCTGCTGACGATAATAGGTTTCGATATGCCAACATCTGTTACCTTTGCCTTACAAAAAATATTAGGCTGATTTCTCTTAATCTCCTTGTGTGACTCTTGAATACACATTTGGTTCTTTATTGGGATTAATTTTTCAACACACTGGGATGTGTTGAAAAGGCACTAATGATTGCTTCTATTTACATCTAAAATTTCACAGTGATTGCCTTTTGTGTGTCTGAAGCTCCACATACACAACTATATACCAGGGATGGTAGGGGAATCTTACTGGTGATTCCCCCCAAAACAACAACAACAACAACACACAACACTGGTTACTCTTACATGTTCATAGGTGCAAATTGGAGAAAATGTATTCTTACTGACACAACTTGTGATCTGATGGCCTGATTGTTCACAGTCGTGAAAACAAAAATTACTTGTTTCTGTAGAGTTATCTTTGAAGACTCTTGAGAGTCCCTTGGACTGCAAGAAGATCAAATCAGTCAATCCTAAAAGAAATCAACCCTGACTGTTCCCTGGAAGGCCAGATACTGAAGCTGAAGCTCAAATACTTTGGCCACCAAATGAGAAGGGCGCACTCAGTGGAGAAGGCCCTAATGCTGGGAAAGATTGAAGGTAAAAGCAGAAGGGGATGGCAAAGGATGAGACAGTGTTATCAATGCAACGAACGTGAAACTAAGCAAACTCTGGATGACGATGGAAAACAGGAGGGCCTGGAGTGATGTGGTCCATGGGGTCGCAAAGAGACAGACTTGATTGGGCTACTGAACAACAAAAATCTTTGAAGATAGTTAAGAAATTCCAGTTTAGCATAAGTTTGACATCATTAGTACTTTGATGCTGTTCCAACATAGAATCGTAGAATCACAGAGTTGGAAGGGGCCATACAGGTCATCTAGTCCAACCCTCTGCTCAATGCAGGATCAACCTAGAGCATCCCCGATAAGTGTTTGTCCAGCCGCTGCTTAAAGACTGCCACCTTCCTAGGCAGTATTATACCTTGAATAAAACTTTGTTGGTCTTAAAGGTGTCACTGGACTCAAACTTTGTTCTGCTGCTTCAGACCAACCCGGCTACCCCACCTGAATCTATCTGTCACATCTAGTTTCACTCTGAGACACATCTTTGCTGTATGAGACAGAGTATATCCTGCCCTTTGAATACCTTTTTATGAATTCTTCTTCCAAATGGACATCTTGCTGTACATCACTACCAAGAACTGTACCCTGATGATTAGACCAACATCTCTGTTCACATAGTGTCCTTTCCCAATACAGATCATGACATCCTGTTTTTATCTTGTATTGTTGTGCTTCCCACCACAGGGGTGTAATCATTACGTTAGACAGTGTAAAATTCATTGTTGTATTTTCTCTGACGGGTCCAACCCTCCTTTCTCTTGTCAGAGACATTAAGCCACCTCATAGTTATCAGACTTACACCTATGGCACTGATATTCAGTGGCTCAAGAGGCACATGTCGCTCTTTGACATGACACCTGAGGCTCTTCTAAGTACCATTCCCCAATGCGATACCCACCTCATGCTCCAGGAAAGTGAGAAGGCCTGGAGCGGCTTGTTACTGGCAGGTGGTACCCACCTTTGAAACATCCAATTCCAGATGGACTGGAACATGATGAACTGCAGGCCTGTATTAAGGATAGGCCCAGAAAATCATGTGGATGTATACATGGTTATAGTTATGTTCAGGGCTATTTTTGGGCAGGAGCGCACAGGAACGGAGTTCCGGCTGGCTTCCAAGTTGGCCACGCCCAGCAGGAACTCATTAGCATAATAGGCCACACCCAACAGCAGAAACTCATTTGGATTGGCTACATTAGAGGTGTGTGGCCTAACATGCAAAGGAGTTCCTGCTACAAAAAAGCCCTGGGTTTGGACAACAAACAAGGTAAACAGAATAAGAAGCAAAAGGTGGGTGTGGCTGGATGTGCACACTTCTGGTAACATGGGGGTGTGGCCTAATATGCCAATGAGCTGTGCTGTGAGGGGTGTGGCCTAATAGGCGAATGAGTTTCTGCTGTTGGGTGTGGCCTATTATGCTAATGAGTTCTTGCTGGGCTTTTTCTACAAAAAAAGCCCTGATTATGTTGTAGTTTTATTTTATTTTATTATATGTGAATGTTTGGGAGGGTGGTACACGAGGCATACAGTAATCCTCTGGCTGTTTGGGTTTGTGATCATTGCAGATGTGGCTTTCTATAAGCCACAGACTGAGCACCATGATCTAAGGTTTTGCCTATTGGAAACACTGATCGATAGGGAGGATTCAGAAATCCCAGGTTTCCGAGTCTTGAAGTTGGCTGTCCTGGAATTCTCACACTTCATGGCCAAATCAGGCTTATCCCAAGCAAGACTTATTTCTGCCTTTTGTCAAACAGAAACATTGACTTTAAGGCTTATCATTCATTGTCCCATAGCTTGCCAGACACAGACGATACCTTCCCGGAATGTCTCAAGAGGAATAACCAACCCACCAGTTTGTCTGTACAGGACAAGCTCACTGTCTCTTGATTGCTGAACTGAGCTTCAGAAGAAGGGTGGCACTCGAGGATCACCTTTTGCAAACCCAGCTTTTAAAAACTCAGTATTAAATGAAACACAGAAAGCTTGTTGTTTCTTTACCGCTGGAAGACACACCTTTCATTGGCAAGCTAGCTGGAAATAGTAAGCAAAGAGATCATTACCAAGACCTAGTAAGGGATTACTATAAATGAATAATCCAAAGCATTTTTTATTATTTGTTGAAAGTGTCATAATGCAATTAAAAAACCCCCCAAAATGGCTCAGGCATGTGAAGTAATCTTGCTTGAGACTTCAAAAAATATGTTCTGCTTCAGTTCAGATGTCTCACAGAATGACAAACACATGCCTGGGCATGTAAGGACACTTCTCACTGAAGGGGGAGGACATCAGCCCTTGTTTCTAACATCACCTGAGAGCGTTGTGTCACTCCAAATATATCAAATTTGGCACCGTCAATTAAACTTTTTGATACTCTCTATTGAATCACAGTTGTCATGTTCCAATATTAGTACTAATTTCTCTTGTCAAGCTGCAGGCAGTAGCTGCTGCTGGGTATATCTAGGCCTGTTTGACTGCCTTTTCTGCTCCTAGGAAGGATGGAATTAGGGTTGCCACCACCACCCCGGTTTGCCAGGGAAGCCCCACCCCCAACACCCACAGCCACCCCTCTCCCTTCTCTCTTGAGAGATAGGGGTGGCTGCCTTTAAGTTCATGGAACCCGCTTTAACTTTAAGTTCATGGAAGTTTCCTCCCAAGCCCGATTTCCACTTGAGATCAGGCTTGCAAGGGAAATGCCAGCTCCTGCACTAAAAAGGGAAATGCCGGCTCTTTGCTCTTAAAGGGGAAATGCCGGCTCCTTTAAGTGCAGGAAACTGGCGTTTCTGGAGATCGGGCGTGCAGGTGGCCGGGGGGGGGGGGGGGACGTCCCCAACGTGACATCATCACGTCGGGATGCCCCCCCTCCAGGAACGCCCCCAAAGTCCCCCGCTGGGGGCGGTAGATGGACTTGGCAACCCTAGATGGAATAATTATCTCCCTCTAGACAGGAGGGCCTGGCGTGATCTGGTCCATGCGGTCGCTAAGAGTCGGACTCGACTGTGCGACTGAACAACAAAAAGTCTTTGCATTGAATGGCTGTTGGTTTAATGCAAGACCCACTTTATCTTCCTGAAGCACACAGTGAGGACTGCTTAGGGGGTTTTAAGTAGAAGAGACCCTCCTCACCCAACAGATGGTGTATTGTACCCGAGCTAAAATCTGAAGTAGTAATAACGGCAGGGGCTAATGACCCTTGTGCTTCAGGCTGCAGGATTTGGAGTTTGGGAGATTACTGAGAGACTCTGTACATGGGAAGGGATGTTGTGGGTTTTGTGGCAAAGGTGTTCAGCTGTCAAACTTGCTTTGTTCTGCTGTGATGATCAGTGGATCTGTTTAGTTTGGCTGAATGCAAATGCTTGCTGAACAGGTTTATACCAAGGTTTTTTTCTTCCCTGCATGTACCAAAACAATGTTGATCCAAACAGACTGGCAGCCATTACTGTTGCTAAGGATGACTTAGATGAACACCAAACAGTAGGGTAAAACACACACACACACACACACACAACACTGTTATTTATTTGTGACTAATTTATCTGCTTTGAGATTGATTTATCTATATGATAGTGCCCCTGAAATTTCACATCGTCCTCCTGCAAAGTAAACAAATTGCTGTTTATCATATCTCTGCGTTTGAAGTTGGAATATTTGGAAAAAGCTCTATTATGAATGAATTAATTGACAGCACAGAACACTTTAAATGTCAGAGATCTTTATTTTTCATTGTACCTTTATTGGACTATGATTGAACAGAGTGTTGCATCTTACTAAGAGTCTTAATGTTCAACCTATGGATGATTTTTCTGTGGTAGAAACTGATATCAGTATAGTTGGTTACATTGCTTAGTTATTGTTTCATGGTTGTGTCTTATCTCTGTTCCCACCTGGAGTTTGGCAGCCCTGAGCTCTAGAGTGGACAATACCACTTCAGACTGAGCCTCTCCTTGTAGTCTAAAGTGATAGCGGCCATTCTACCATCTCAGGGCTCTCCACCTCATTCTACTGCATGTGAATACTAGAAGAAGAAGAGATTGGATTTATACCCCACCCTTCACTCGGAGTCTCAGAGCAGCTTACAAACTCCTTTCCTTTCCCCTCCCCACAACAGACACCCTGTGAGGTAGGTGGGGCTGAGAGAGCTCTGAGCTCTGAGATAAACTGCTCTTTCAAGGACAGCTCTGATAGAACTATGGCTTGCCCAAGGTCACACAGCAGCTGCAAGTGGAGGACCCGATTCTCCCAGATTAGAGTCTGCACACTAAACCACTACACTTAACCACTACACCAAACTGGCTCTAGATTTGACTAGACTTCAATCTCATCTGTTTTTAGTGAAACTTAGTTCATAGGTCTCTATCCATTTTTATTGCTTTACTGTTGAAGCAGCTGGTTCACTCTTCTGTTATTTCTTTATCCTTAATCCATCTCACTAGGTTTTTGCTGAGCAGTTGCACACTCTTTGCATTCCTCACACTTTCAGAATCTTAGTTGCAGCTGAAAGAAGAGAGTTTTGGTTGTGGTGATTTCAGCTGTAGCAGAAGGTTTTGTCACAGCTTTCATTGTTGTAGCTCTCACTGTCTATGCAACAAGCGCTCTTTGCTTATGTAGAAGATTTATATGCAGCCTCTGCTGGTGCTCAGGGTGGCTCACAAGGTAAAAACAGTACAATACAATAACAGATTATGGGCTTGCCTCATCTTGTGGATCCCGGGCAGTCAAAAGAGTTAAATAAAGAAACAAAAATATAATCTAGCTGTATGGGTGGTCCCTTTGGGTTAAATGTCTCTAACATATCTAAGGTAAGGATGAGATTTTTGGGTGACCTTGGGTGACTCACATTTTCTCTTAGTCTAGTCTATTTTACAGAGCAGTTATTAGGACAAAATAGAGAGGGGAGGGGCTCTCCTCCTCCTCTTCCTTCTTTTTCTTCTTCTTCTTCTTAAAAACAGAGGCTAGATGGCCATCTGACAGCAATGCTGATTCTGTGTCATGAGAGGGAGGGCAGGAAGGGTTGCATCAGTGCTTAGGTCATATGGCCCTTTCTTACATGCCCTGGGGAATGCTGATCAACAATTTGAGGTCAGGAAGCAATTTTTCTCCAGGCCGGTTTAGCTGGAGATCCTGGAGGTTTTTTGTTATCTTCTGGACATGAAACACTGGGGTGGGGGGAGGTATTTGTGCATTTCCTGCATTGTGCAGGGTGTTGGACTAGATGAACCATGAGGTCCCTTCCAACTCTATGATACTATGATATATGCTGCCCTGAGATCCTTGGAGGAAAGGTGGGATAAAAATCAAACCAACATGACATACAGAATGAGATTTAACAACGAAGAGTAAAGATATGTCTATCTTTTATAGGCGAATCTTTCTACTGTACATTGATTAAAATTTGGCAGTGTCAGTGCTCAGCTTGTGGGGCCAGATTTAGTCCCTCAGCTCCACTTTGGCTATCCTTAATCTGTACTGTTGGCAAAGAAAGCCATGCAAAATGTCAAGTTTTTGCTCTGTGGTAAGAGTACACAAAGTCCAATTTGTCAATTCCACATAAATTAGCAATTAGTAATTTTAGAAATGACTTGAGCTTGCCAATGGCCATAAATATTCCATACAACCCTTCTTAATGTCTGCGTACATATATTGTTAGAGACCTCTGTGGGCCAACATAAGTTTTGGCAGCTGCTCCAAAAGAACTTCAAAACATTGTTTGCTGGTGGCTGTATCAAAATGTTCTAAACAATTATACATCAGGATGATAAGAGAGTCTATTATAATGCAAATGGTGATTTTGTTTTGTGACAAACTGCTCTCTGTTCTTGTAAGAAAACGATTTACGCATTATCTGCTATTAAATTAGCCTTTCTATTTTCAGCCAAATATGATTACATTTCAATTTGTGTTTCAAATAATTATTTCTAAAAGTGTCCACATTCCTTTTGAAGGTACAGGTCTTCGAAAGACAGTACTGCTTTATGACAAGTGCAAATGGTTTTTGTTTTTTTTTAAAGAGTGATAAAATTAGTCGTACTAATAGGGCAAAAATTCCATGGTGACAAGGAGGCAATGTTTCTGAGCCCTCAATTACATGTAAATGTGTCTTTGATATAAGCAGGAAGAAGCATATAGTGTGTGCAGTTCAGTCGATTGTATGAACACTATTAAAATTCCATGAAAGGACTGTACAGTCACATCTCTAAGAAAAGCACCGTATCCGGAGAGTGTACACAATCAAACTGTGTAGGGTTGTAATGTTTTAGTATGTGTTTTTCTCTCGTCCACTTTGACAGTGAAAGTCCTTCCTCAAATTGAGATGACACCTCCTTTGCTCCTTTAGATGACACCTCCATTAGTCTGACTCCTGTCATCCAACACAACTGAAAACATACCTTCCGCATGGCATCCCTTTATGTTTCGGAAGGTGGCGATCATATCACCACACAAGCGCCTCTTCTCCAGTGTAGAGATTCTCAGCTCCTTCACCCTCTCCTCTAGGAAATGGTCTCCAAACCCCTCACTGGCTTTGTTACCCTGCACTGGACTCCTTCCAGCTTATTCTTCTTCTACTGTTACAGGGGGTAGCTGTATTGGTCTGCAGTAGAGCCGCAAGATTTGACTCCAGGATCATCTTAGAGACCAAGAAGATTTTTCAGGGTGTAAGCTTTCGAAAGTCAGTGCTCCCATCAAGAAACCCTTCGTCAGGTACTTGAGAAAAGAGAACACTGACTCTCAAAAGCTTATACCCCCAAGATCTTGTTAGTCTCTAAGGTGCTACTGGACTCAAATCCAGCTTCCTTGACTGAGGCCCCGGTCACACGAGAGGTTTTGGGCCGTGAGAGGGACGGATCGGGGGCGGAGGCGGAGCAAACGGGTGCGATCCCACCGCAACATCTGGGAAGCATTGCGCACCTGCCCCGGATCCGGCTCTTCCGCCCAAAACGCCGCAGCAAAAATAAACCACCTACCGAGGTGGTTCTTCCGGCAAGGCCGCATCAAGGCCGGCCGTGGGATCGCCGGCGTGTCCTTCCGCCGGCACATCCCCGGCTCCTGGCCGAAATGCGCATGCTCACACATGCGCAGTTCGGCAGCCTCCCCCTCCCAACCATGGCTTCCTCCCTGCCATCTGATCGTGCCGGGGAGCAATGGCGCCGCGGCTCAGGGGATCTGTGGGATCCCGCCGCGGCGTCTCTATTTTGGTGCGGCTCTGATTAGCCGCACTTCGCCCGTTTTTTATTCTGCCTGGCAGGGACCTGAGTTGCCCAAAACTGAACACAATACTCCAGGTGAGGTCTAACCAAGGTAGGGTATTGTGGCATGATCTCGGCACTACACTTCTGCTAATACAGCCTGTGGCGGAACTGCTGGCTCCTATTATGCTTATGGTGCACTTGAAACCCCAAGTCCTTTTCACAGGTGGTACTACCCAGCGGGGTTTAACTCATCCAATATTTATATAACTGATTTTTGCTGCCAAAGTAAAACATTCTACACGTACCCCTATTAAACGTGCATGTTTGGTCCTTGCATCTGTTAAACAACGTTTATTATGCTTATGCTAATATGCTGCTCACCTTCTACCTATATGTATGGACTGGTAACTTCCGTTTCAATGTATGTGAAGAAGTGTGTGTACACACAAAAGCTTATACCTTGAATAAAACTTTGTTGGTCTTAAAGGTGCCACTGGATTCAAACTTTGTTCGGCTGCTTCAGACCAACACGGCTACCCCACCTGAATCTATGTGAATGAACTGCCACAAATAAAGCCTGCTGCCATTTATATTGGTACATGTGGCTTCTGATTTTGCTGCCAGTCATGTGTGGTGTTCTCAGCTATAAATTCAGAGGGAAATACTTGCCCATACATGTATATAAACTCACACAACTATGGTACCCGATTCTGTGCAGTTATTAGCTGCACGTGCCCTGATTGTATTCTGGAATTAGTCAAATAACCACTGCAGTGCAGTGTTTATCAAGCATTCCAACTTCGAACTTCCAATTTAATCTTTAATTCTCAACTTGCCTGTTGTACATTGTACAATGTTGAATGTTTTAATGAGAACTGTATAGAAACAGCTGCCTTAATGGGTTGTCTGCAGTATAATAGATGGCCAGCAGGTGGAACTCTTCATGCTTGAACAATTGTTAATCCACTACAGGATTTTGCTTTCCTGCTTGAAGACTACTTCTGCCTGAGATATTGCATGGGAAGCCAGCAGTTATATTTCCAAGACATTCTCATTGTCAGTGTGTGTTAGTTTTCATTTTAAATTTGCAACAGAAACATGATTTGTTTTAAGTCTGTCAAATGAGTTTTGCTTCTTATGTTTTCTTAGCACTAACTACTGTGTGAATATATTATTCTCATGAACATCATTCCTTAATATAGAGAGAATTTTAAAAGTGTTACTCAGAAGACCTGAGCTAGGGGCCATCGTTTCTTCTGTGAAGAAATTTCAAGGAGCAAGTCCTTAAGAGGTGGGGGAAACCGGGCTTCTGGACTGGAAGGTGGAACTGGTGGAACATGAAGAAGTTCAGAATACCTTTGGCAGCTCCTGTTTTAGCCAACAGCGTTAAGAGATACAGTGTTGTGTAATGGTCACAGTTTCAAAATATGATCGGGGATCTGGGTTCAAGGTAATGCTTGGCCTTGAAATATACTGGGTATCCTTGGGCTATTCACTGTCTTACAGCCTAATTACCACACAGGATTTCTGTGAGGTAACATTAGAGAACATAAGAACATAAGAGAAGCCAATGTTGGATCAGGCCAATGGCCCATCTAGTCTAACACTCTGTCACACAGTGGCCAAAAATACCAGGTGCCATCAGGAGGTCCA
>NW_015170900.1:823270-833483 GCF_001447785.1 Gekko japonicus | reverse complement strand
CCGCAACCACCAAGAATACAGAGCATCACTTGCCCCAGACTGAGAATTCCCATCTATACCTTGTGGCTAATAGCCACTGATGGACCTCTGCTCCATATGTTTATCCAATTCCCTCTTGAAGCCATCCATGCTTGTAGTCGCCACCACCAACATGGGAGAGGAGACCTTGTATGACACTCAGAATTCCTTGGAGTAGGATAAAAATCTTTTTTTTAAATAAAAATAAAAAGAATGTTGTGATTCAGAGGAAGTCTGGATCAGAAGGTAGCTGCAGCTGGTGGAAGTCAGTATGTATCTGGTTTCATTTGTTTGTTGAACAAATTAAGCTACTTTTCCTGAATCAGAACATTGATCTATCGTGGTCTGTACCATCTATCCTGGCTCCCCGGGGTCTTGGGCAGAGTCCTTTCATCTCACCTATTGCCTGATCCTTTTAAATAGAGATGCCAGGGACTGAACATTTGTCATCCTGTGGGAAAAGTAGATACTTTGCTACTGAAACATGGACCTCCCCCCCCCCACACACACACACCCTTTTAAAATATTATCATGGCCAGCTGTCTCATTTTGCCCCACATTCAGGGGTTGTTTCGTAGAAAAAGAGCTAGGGGAACTCATTAGCATAACTCATTAGCATATGCCACACACCCTGACATCACCAGAAGTGTGTCATAAGGCCACACCCCCTGACGTCACCGGAAGTGTGTCATAAGGCAACACACCCTGCCCCCAACGGTCCTGGCCGCCACCGCTGGCCTTGCAGCTCCACTGCCGAGCCCCCTGAGGGGCCCGGCGGTGGACCTGCAAGGCCGGCGGGAGTGCAAGGAAGCCCCGCGAAGGCCTTCCCTGGCCCCAGGCAGGCAGGGGTGGGGAGAGGCAGGGAGGAAGCAACTTACCCTCCCTCTTCTCTTGCCTCCTCCTGGCTGAATGAGGGCCGGAAGCGGGGCGGCCGGAAGCAGGGGGCGGGGCTTCGTCATGGAGCGATCCCCCCCCAAATGACCTCTGCCCACATTTGTTTCTGTTATTTGCGATTTTGCCTTGTTGACATCGTCTTTACTCCATTTTAATGCCATTTATACCCTTTGTGCCCTGACCTGGATGGCCCAAGCTAGCCCAATCTTGTTAGCCCTCGTCAGACCACCGAGGAATTCCACAGTAGGCCGAGCGCCGAAGAATAGATTCTTTTGAACTATGGTGCTGGAGAAGACTCTTGAGAGTCCCCTGGACTGCAAGAAGATCAAATCAGTCAATCCTAAAAGAAATCAACTCTGACTGTTCCCTGGAAGGCCAAATAATGAAACTGAAGCTCAAATACTTTGGCCACCAAATGAGAAGGGAGCACTCACTGGAGAAGACCCTGATGCTGGGAAAGATTGAAGGTCAAAGAAGACGGGGATGGCAAAGGATGAGATGGTTAGACAGTGTCATAGATGCAACGAACATGAAGTTGAGCAAACTTCGGAGGACGGTGGAAGACAGGAAGGCCTGGCATGATCTGGTCCATGGGGTCGCGAAGAGTCGGACTCGACTGTGCGACTGAACAACAAAAGGCAGAGGCAGGTAATGGTAAACTTCCTCTGTTCATCTCTTGCCTTGAAAACCTTACAGGGTTACCTTAATTCGGCTGTGACTGGACAGCACTTTCAGCCACACCTTTTATGCCATATTTGTGTCCAGGTCACTTCACTAATCTTAGTGGGGAGAGCTGGACATAAAGAAACAAAGTGGCACAGAAATAAAAATGGGTTCAACTCACAGAAGAGAGAAAACAACTTGAAATAGGGGGAGGGTCACAACATTTGGTAATATTCCTGGATGTAGTATTCCTCTGAACCCAAGATGCTGGTGATAAAGAACTAGGGGGGGGGGCAGATATTGTCTTTGTGCCCTTCTGTAGAATTTCCCAGAGAGAGAATGCTGATTTGTTGGTTATCTGACATCTAAAAGGGCTATTCTCGTATACTTGCATCTTATGGGACGTACTCAGGGTTTGTTTGGTGTTTTTTTAAAAAAAAGAGGTGCTGGAACTCTCAAGAGGGAAATGAAGTTTCTAATCTGTATACTGAAAACTCACAAACTTTAAAAAAAAAAAAAATAATTTTGTTGAAGAGGTTGCAGAACTCCATTCTGGCACATTCCCCCAGAAAAAAAAGGCCTGGACATACTCACGGCTGGATTAAAATGGGAAGAGATTTCATTTTAGAATCTTACAGCCTCCCGAAGGATGAATCATCCTCCATTTAGCTACAGAACCAGTTGCACAATCCAGATTCGTGTGTGCCTCAAACAGAGCAGCCCGAGTTACACCCTGAAGGTGGAAAACAAAATTAAGCCTTTCTGACGGTTTCAGTGGCCAGCCTGATCTGGTGCAATATTTTCAAACTTTTCGTATTTTCAGACTTCCTCCTCCTCATAATCAAAAACTCTTTCTCAAGGACATTTTTAACTAGGAATATGTGACTTGTTTTCATGCCACCAAACATCCTGCTTATAGTTGTAGCTGTTCCTGGGACCTTTCTTGAGGAAGCAAGGGAATATCCTTCAATCCCTTGCAGAAAGGGAGGGAAGGAAACGTCTGTGACTTTTGCAGCTACAGCTGTTTTGCTGTTTGCCTGGGACTCTAACCTCTGTGATGATGTCTGCAAACTTGATCCTCCCCTCTGTTTCTTTGGGGAGAGGCTTTCCAAGTTAGAAATATTTCTCTGGCATTTCCCAAAACACAAAGTTGTTGCCCCCCGTCCCCATCATTATCCTCCCTCCCCCATCAAAGTGCCTGTGCTGAAAACTGCAGCAATGATTGTCAAATCCTATAATATAGTGCCGACTTTCTCATGCTTAAATTTGAGAAATGTTCAGAGGTTAATGCTGCTAAAGCTGAATTTACGGCAATTTTATACCCCTTTTCTCTTGCCTTCAAGGTGCCATTGACAATCCAGATATCATTTTGGACAGGAGCTCCATTAATGTCTGCTCTTAAAAAATATGGATGAAGTTATCCTTGATCCAGGACTGTCATTTACTTTAACCACATTATTTCTGTCTCCATTTTCTCCCCTTTTAAAATTTTTGAACATTGCTCAAACCCATCACAGTGTTCGTGGATCCACAATCTGGCATCCATTCATGTTTTGTCTCTCAGTGGAATACTTCAGTTTTCTTAATGCTGCTCCTTCATTTTGGAGGTATTTCCCCCCCTTCTCTTTCTTCTTTTTCTTTTATCCTTGAAACTGGTGCTTTCCATAATTTTGTGCAGTACAGACAACGCTTCTGTCTACCATCATGTCTTTTTGTTAGTAGTGATTAGCAGCGATTGAGTAGTATTGAACATTTTAATTGTACTGTTGACTGTGACTCTGCATTTTCATAAATAGCAATTTCCTTCTAATGTGACACAAGTCAGGTGTCCCCTTGATCATACACATTTTCTTAGTGAATATGAGCAAGTGCTTCATAAAACTCTTTCAGATAACTGTATGAACAGAGCACAACACTTTATATGTGCCTTAGATACATCTTAGATTCATAAAACAAGGTGTTGATCATCAGAAAACACAGCCCGGGGCAGAACTCACCATCAGGGTCTCTCTGTTGGGTTGGCTTTGTGTTTATTTTGTGCTGGAGAAATGGTCTTTGTTCTTAACTAAAAAAACAAAGCTCATTCTTCAGCATTTTTAAAGTGTGTGAGAATGTCTTACAGTAGAATTGAGTAGATGAATGATTGATATTTTATTTGCTTGTCCATTTGGATAAACTGTCCATGATGCTTTACAGAGTCCATTTTCACTGGCTCTGTGCTCTGTTCCATGTATAAAATGTTGGAACTCACATCATTCAAGCCTCAGATTCCTTATCCTGCTCAGTCTCCATTCACTTCAGTAGCTTTTCTATCAACAGAGCACCTCATTGTATGGGTTGTAACACTTTTTCCCACAACCCTTCACAACCTAGGCTTCTTGTTAGTCTTATGACGCAATAGAGATTTTAAATGTAATAGTCCTCTTCTTCAATTTAAAGCTATTCAACCACATGGACAGGACCAATCTCTTGCAGCTTTTCCATAGAACTGGCTTTTGGAATACTGAGTCTGTGTGAAAGAGTCATGTGATTGGTCCTTTGTGCATGGTTATG
The DNA here is from genome assembly GCF_001447785.1 of Gekko japonicus. NCBI lineage: Eukaryota > Metazoa > Chordata > Lepidosauria > Squamata > Gekkonidae > Gekko > Gekko japonicus. The sequence goes on along the minus strand of NW_015170900.1, from coordinate 829,355 downwards.
GGCCTCTAGTGATGCAGAACCATTGTAAGCAGTGTCGTATCCTTCTGAGCTCATTGAAGCCAATGGCCTTAAAATGGCAGAACTCTGTGGATGGCACCATAAGTCCACAGAAAAGTCCTAGGAGAAAAGTTCAAGGGTAACTGATAGGCTGTGATTTCTGATGGATTTCTTTCTTTTTCTGTGGTTCACTGCAACCATGCCACGAGCACATGGAGTTTTCCTGCTCAAGTTGTTGATGGCTGCAAATAAATAAATAAATAAAGCCATAGGCTTCCTTTGATGTTAACTCCTATTTCCCCCCAAATAGAAGGCAGCAAGATATATTTGGAACAGACGCTATGAGTGACTCATGCCTTACACAGAACTTCTCTAGATGATAGAGCAGAATCTCCTTTGAAATGAAATGGAAGCAACTTGGAGCCCTTTTAAAATCTTTCCTTTTTTTTCCCTATATTTAGTTTGCCCTTACCTGGATGGCCCAGCCAGGCTAGCCTGATCTCATCAGAAAGCCAGTTTGGTATGAGAGCCAGTTTGGTGTAGTGGTTAATTGTGCAAACTCTAATCTGGGAGAACCGGGTTTGGTTCCCCACTTCTCCACTTGCAGCTGCTGGATGACCTTGGCAGAGCTGTTCTCTCACGGACAGTTCTGGAAAGAGTTCTCTCAGCCCCACCCACCTCACAGGGTGTCTGTTGTGAGGAGAGGAAGGGAAAGGAGTTTGTAAACCGCTCTGAGACTCCAAGTGAAGGGTGGGGTATAAATCCAATCTCCTCCTCCTCCTCTTCCTCCTCATCCTTCTTTCAAGCTAAGCATGGTTGTCTCTGGTTAGTAGTTGGATGGGAGACCACCAGGGAAGGCCAGGGTTGCTACACAGAGTCAGGCAACGACAAACCACCTCTGAATCTCTCTTGGCTTTGAGAACCCTGCAGTATTGCCGTAAATTGGCTGTGACTTAACAGCACTTTCCGCCATTACCATATTGAATTTATATGAAATATTAATAACCCTACCTCTTTTACAAGCTGCTTAATCCCTTAATAATCTGATAAAATTAACAAGGCCATAAAGCAAGATGTACTAGCAGTGAAAAATAGTTACTCAGTGTCTTAAACACTAAAGAATCACCTCTGTTTTCACCTAGCACCTAAAGCTTAATAAATTAGGTACTAGGTGAACAGTCGTGGGAAGAAAGTCCCAGAACCAAGATGCCATTAGATAAAAGGTCCTGCAGCTACAGTGTGTATCTGGCAAGCAGTTCATGGAGAACATTTCAGAACTAGGATTCAGAGCTGATCTTTTAGGACTGCTGTTATCAGTTTCCCTTTACATGAATTTGTGGATCCCTTCTTGGGTAAAACATAAATGTTGATGATTATAATCATATTTCTCAGGGGCTGCATATACTCACCCCTATCAAGATTTTGTTGAAAGCAAACTTATCGAACAAATTGAAGACCTTCTTCTTGAACAAACTGTTGGAAGAATTTCACAGTAAGCCATAAGGATTCTATTGTCTAGTGAATTTTCTTAAGGGGATTATACACTCCATTCAATTGAGGCGGTAACAAACCTCTCCCCCCCCCCCTTCCCACTCTATTCCTAAATGCTTCCCATGAACAGTATCTCTTCGTGGAAACGGGGCAATGATAAAAATAACCTGCATGGAGGTCAGTTAAGATGCACTGATGTATGCTGGCCTTGGAGACTGTAGGGAATCAAGTCACACCCTTCAAGGAAGCTACATCTTTTACAGGTGCTAATAAGCGAGATAGTTGAGGATAAGGGGGAAAAAACCTATCACCTTGAGTATGGTGAAAGATTGATATTATTAAAAATGTGTCCTGTCTTGCCAAAGATCATCTTTATGCTAATGAGTATTTCTTATCAAAATTGCCTATATGTAATTAGAAATTGTAGCAGAAGGGGCATAGCCTTGAGTTCACATTAATAAAGCTGTATCAGAAAGCGGCCTGGGTTCTGTTGCGCATTACTATCTGTGAACCTATATGAGAGAGAAATTACTGGCAGGAGCTTTGGTGCTGAATTTTAAATCGGCATGGGAGGGTGGAAGAAAGCAAAATTCTTTCTTCATTCTTTTTCAAAATGTTTTTGTTAGTTTGCTTGCTTGTTTGTTTTATCAGTGGTGTCGTTCTCCTGTCCTTGTTGTTGGTTTTATAGATTTGTTTTTGGTTTTATAGATGTGCATTTTGTGCACAGAGCTGAAAATTAACACAGGAAGCAAGCCCAGTGGCAGGTGTCACCATGGTACCAGTCCTGGCCTGGTACTAATGGCAGAAGCCACTATGATGTTGGGCTGGACCCAGCCCTGTGCTACCAACTACCATGCAACTTGGCCAGACGTTCCCAGGGAAAAACTCCTAGGAACTAGGGAAGGAAGAAGACAGGGGGCAGAAAAAGGTAGGTTGGCTGGTGGGTGGGAAGGAGAAAAGGAAGCAGGGAAAGGGGAAAGGCTGTGGGGGCTTCCAGAGAAGGGAAACATGGGGAAAATAAGATGACCCCCACAAGTCGTTATGGGTCTCCCACTTGTATTTATATGTATTATTCACATATAACTAATGTTGAAAAGTTGCACATTTTACAAGAAAAATTCAGTGTGAGGAAGTGGAATAAAAATAATGAATAATGGATTCAATTCACATACAGGAAAGGAAAATCAAAATTGGGTTAAAACAACAAGTTTTAAGAAATTCAGACTCGTTCTTACTAGGAGGCTAGAAGCTGAGAATGTGTTTGTCAGCTTATATTTGGGTCTCATATTAACATGATGAGAGCCAGTTTGCTATATTGGTTAAGAGCGGTAGACTCTAATCTGGAGAACTGGGTTTGATCCCCAGCTCCTCCACATGCCACTGCTGGATGGCTTTGAGTCTGTTACAGTTCTCTCAGAGGTGTTCTCTCAAGAGCAGTTCTCTCAGAGCTGTCTCAGTCCCACCTACCTTACAGGGTGTCTGTTGTGGGGAGAGGAAGGGAAGGCGATTGTAAGCTGCTCTGGGACACCCAGTGAAGGGCAGCACATAAATCCAGTTTCTTCTTCATCATCTTCCTCTTCCTCCTCTTCCTCCTCCTCCTCTTCTTCCACAAGTAGAAGAATGTTGTACAATAGGACCTTCCTTCCTCACCTCCCTCTCATCCATTCCAAAATCCTTTTAGGGTTGAGGGCCCTTTGTGGGCAAAGAACACTGGGAAGGGTTGCCAGCTTACATTCTGCTGAAGACTTGCTGTGCTTGTGCAAAAGTGAGAGGACCCCACCTCATATAGAAGAAGAAAAAGAAGAGAAGAGATTGAAGTGGGGTATATTGCCATAGAGTCCACCTTCTAAAGCGGCCATTTTCTCCAGGTGAAGTGAACTCTGTCGCCTGGAGATCAGTTGTAGTGCCAGATTTATAGCCGCTAACTGGGGGTTGGCACCCCTCACACTTGGGGATGCAGTAAGAAGGGAGAATTGGACAGAACTGACCCACTCTTTCTTTGGGCTTACATTCTGCTGAAGACTTGCTGTGCTTGTGCAAAAGTGAGAGGACCCCACCTGATATAGAAGAAGAAGAGAAGAGATTGGATTTATGTCCCGCCCTTCACTATCCAAAGGAGTCTCAGAGTGGCTTACAAACTCCTTTCCCTTCCCCTCCCCACAACAGACACCCTGTGAGGTAGGTGGGGCTGAGAGAGCTCTGGCAGAAATGGCTCTTTTTCCAGAACAGCTGTGCCAGAACTATGGCTTGCCCAAACTGGCCCTCACACCAATCTGGCAAGTTACAAGCAAGAGGGCATCATGTAATTATTTAGAAGAAGAAGAAGAGACTGGATTTATAGCCCACCTTTCACTACCCAAGGGAGTCTTAGAGCAGCTTACAAACTCCTTTCCCTTCCCCTCCCCACAACAGACACCCTGTGAGGTAGGTGGGGCTGAGAAAACTCTGACAGAAACTGCTCTTTTTCAAGAACAGCTGTGCCAGAACTATGGCTTGCCCAAGGTCATCCAGCAGCTGCAAGTGGAGGCGTGGGGAATCAAACCTGGTTCTCCCAGATTAGAGTCCGCACACTTAACCACTACACCAAACTGGCCCAAAATGGGGGGGGAGGGAAATGTATTTTCTTGTATGTCATATAGAATTGTCCAATGTTCACCATTAATATTTATTTCCAAAAGAATAGAAACAAAAGGGATAGAAATTCATACTGGAACTCATCTATCCAGATGTGACAAAGTGTCCTCCGGAAAATGGAATACATTTCTTATGACATTTAGGTATCACAAAGCTGATCTGGAAGAATTTCCTCACTTCTTGCTCTTTTTTAAAGACACAAATGACTTGCAGCCATTTTTCACAGCGAGATAGTTCAGAATCAATTTTGACACAGTCTGTAGTCCAGCAGTGCAACTCCCGCATGGGTAGTGATCTGGACCATGTTGCTTTCAGGTTGACTTAGCAATAAGCAAATTTCTGTAGTGTATTTTTTTACCCCATCTATCCCACAGGCCAATATGGAAAACTGAAGGCCAAAATGTTATTAATAACAAAACATGGAAAACCAACACACTGCAGGCAGCTAACTTTCTAGATGTAGCATTTCACATGCAAGAGACTTTGGTAATAAAGGCATATATTAGTTCTCCTTTTCAGGAGGCTATACTGAGTTCAGATAAGCACAATATAGACTTTTTGTTGTTGTTGTTGTTCAGTTGCACAGTCGAGTCCAACTCTTCGCAGCCCCATGGACCACATCACGCTAGGCCCGCCTGTCTTCCGTCATGCTCCGGAGTTTGCTTAATTTCATGTCCGTTGCATCGATAACACTGTCTGACCATCTCATCCTTTGCTGTCCCCTTCTTTTACCTTCAATCTTTCCCAGCATCAGGGTCTTCTCCAGTAAGTCCTCCCTTCTCATTTAGTGACCAAAGTATTTGAGCTTCAGCTTCAGTATCTGGCCTTCCAGGGAACAGTCAGGGTTGATTTCTTTTAGGATTGACTGATCTGATCTCCTTGCAGTACAAGGGTCTCTCAAGAGTCTTCTCTAGCACCATAATTCAAAAGAATCTATTCTTCGGTGCTCGACCTTCCTTATGGTTCAACTCTTGCAGCCATATATTACTACTGGGAATACTGTTACTTTGACCATATGGGCTTTTGTTGGCAGAGTGATGTCTCTACGTTTTATTATGCTGTCTAGGTTTGCCATCGCTTTACTCCCAAGGAGCAGGCATCTTTTAATTTCATGGCTGTAGTCACCGTCTGCAGTGATCTTGGATCCCAGGAACGTGAAGTCTATCACTGCTTCCATGACTTCTCCTTCTATTTGCCAAGGAGTGATGGGGCCGGATGCCATGATCTTAGTTTTTTTGATGTTGAGTTTCAAGCCAGCTTTTGCACTTTGGAGAAGGAAATGGCAACCCACTCCAGTATCTTTGGAAAGAAAACCCCATGGACAGTAACAATATAGACTAGGAACATATATTTTTTTAAGTGCATACATTCTCTGGCTTGAACTTTGATGGCTGAAGCTTGTGAGGTTTTGTGTGTGTAAGCTTAGGAATATAATTGCTACTGACAAATATGTGGTTTGCAGCTGAAGTTCAACAGCAGACCCCCCCCCCCCCAAAAAAAAAGGATGCAGGAAAAATTACGCTGGGATTTCTTGAAAACTTTCCCATTTAGGGTTTCATTATTAAAACGTGTAAATGTTAATTGTTGCAAGTGTAGGGTCAGGCACAATTTTTTCTAATTTGGAGCTGCTAGTTTATCGTTCTTTTATTGTACCATTGATTCAGAGGGTCTGCTGATGTTTCTCAGTGGGTGTTAATCTTTAGGGAAGATAATATCCTGAACATTGAGGGGACATCTTATATTTTGGGTGATGGTCAGCACTTCAGGAAGCCAAGCGATTCAACAGTTTGGAAATGTTCATTTGGAAGGAAAGTCACTTTTTAGTGTTGCAGGCTTTGCTAACACCGTTGTACACGTTGCATGATATTACATTTCATTTGAAATATTTAAAATGCTAAAAATGACAAGCAAATCCAAAGACATTTAGTCAACTAAAGTTCAACAAAACAGCCTCACTGCTGAC